>NW_009924048.1:0-17261 GCF_000696875.1 Nestor notabilis | reverse complement strand
GGAGAAGTTTCACCAGCCAACAGCATTCAGGGTCGAGTCAGTAATCCTCTTTTTCCATTTCCGTTTGCTATTTGATGTAATTATAGTTTTTGATTGAAATCCACCCGGAGTGTAACCCCTCTGCTTAATGCACTGCTTAAATCCTTGGGTACACAACCACGCTGCTCCCCAGACTCGCCTGGAATAGGAAACCATTTCAATGCCAAAAATATGTCTTTGCTTTCTTTGGTAACGCCCTCAGTCTTGGCTCAGCCTCTGCTACACCCACCGAAGGAGAAGGGCAGGGAGTTTAGGAGGGCTGCCCAATGCCACCCATTGGCTAGTTAGTGGCTTTGGGCTTGAAGTTGAACCTGCAAGAGGGGTTTAAAAACTTCTGAAGGCTTTCTTTACTACCTGGACACTAGGAGAGTGGTACCTGGACACTAGGAGAGTGGTGAGAACACAGAACCTAGAGCCTGGCCTCGACTTTCCTGGTGGATTTGCTGCTATCCCAACCATAAAGAGTAACAAGGCGAAGCTCTGTCCTGCCTTCATGTGGGGTAAACAGTGGTTTCTGTCCTGAAAGGCCTCCTGAGGATAAAAGGAATAGATGATATTCATAATCCAGAGGAGAGCTGGGAGATCCACCTCGGTAGAATCAGATCACCAGAGCTGGTTCTTCCTCTCCAGCTCCCTCTGCACCACTTGACCAAGAATGCAGGGCAACAGCTAGACCAGAAGGCCAGACACCAAATGAGTGCAGGAGCAATTACATCCCACAGAAGGAGCAGCCCACAGCACTGGGACTGCAGCAACATAACTAATACCTGTGGACAGAAACTGCCCAGGAATAAGCAATGTCTCAGGTGCCCATTAGTCAGCTGCATATCAGAAGAAAAAAGGTTCTCTGAGGACTTCACACCCAGATCAGTACATCAGTCACTGTATAAAAACCTGATGTGGGTTGGGGAGGTATGTGACACATGGACTTGCTCCAAAGGAGCATCCTATGAGGTGGGTTGCTTCTTTGGATCATCTCGGGACAATAAGTGAAGGTACAATTTCACTCAAGATTCAGAAAAAATAGTTAATTCTCCAATACAGGAGGTACTCAGCATGGTTCCCTTTGTGCCACTACTGCTGAAAGACCAAGGTGTGTGCAAGTTGAACATAGAACCATAGAGCGGTTTGGGTTGGAAAGGACCTTAAGATCATCCAGTTCCAAACCTCTGCCACAAGCAGGGACACCTTCCACTAAGCCAGGTTGCTCAAGGCCCGTCCAACCTGGCCTTAAGCATAATTAGAGAACAGTAACTCAAAACCTTGCCCAGCATGGAAATAGCACCTCTGGGATTTGGAAGAAGGGATGTTACAACTCCTGTTGCACACCTCCATTTGCAGGAGAACGAAGCCCTCGAAGTTTCCTTGTGAGATTTTCAGACCTGTTGCTGGAACTTGGAAAAGCCCAAGGAAGCTGCTAAGCTTTGGATGCTTCTACACCCTGAGACACCTGCCTCCAAGAGGCATGTGGCCAACTCAGCGCAGGACCTTTGGAACCAAACACAGCTCTCTGGACCCGATTTCTTTACAGCATCATTTATGTCAAGGCCAAGCAGTGGCAAAACAGTGTGATGGGAACAGCACTTATAAACAACTTTACAAAGGTGAAAGGGACCAGATAATCTGCCCATCCCTTTCCATTTCATGCTGAAGAGGAGCCCTGAGTGAAGCAGAAGGTCGCTGAACCAGCCTCTCGGGCTGGAGGCACCTTTGCTGGCAGCAGCACCGTGACTCAGCGGTGAATCAGAGACAGGCCGTGCCTGGCTGCTGCATGGGCCGGGCTACAGCAGGGAGAGGAAGACAGCGAAGCAAGAGAAAGAGGGAAGTACAGGCAGCATGGGGGAAGTGGGGGTCCCCTGGGCCGGAAAGCAAAACCTGCCCAAGGCTTCCACTTCTAGGAACTCCCCGTCATCGACAGCATCTGTTAATCAGCTCAGCCCCAATCACTGGCACCTCCTTCCCCAGCAGGAGCCGCACAGCCAGTGCAGGGCACGACGCCCCATGCCCACTGGCACATCTGCTGCCTCGTTCTGACCCTTCTTGACGCTCACATCAGCAGAAACCTGCTTTACGAACAGCTCTCCCCACTCTGCTCCAGCCCTTCCTCTCAGTGGGCCCAGGCAGGCAGTTTTTTTCCTCTCTCCTCATCAGATATCTCTGTCTCTCTGAAATATTCAGATGATTTGGTTTTGTTCTCTTCTCCCCCACATCAAATCCTCCCCCTGCTTGTGGAAGCAGTGGATTTCACCCAGGCACAGGAGGCTAATTTACACCCTTCAGGGTTTAAAATAGCAGTGGCGTAAATGAAAAGTCCAATTTCTTCAAATTTGCATTGTAAAACCATCCTTCAACTTCCTTGAAATAAATTTTACTATTTTATTAGTGCAAACAAAATGGTAATAAAACACTAATACAGCGCCTTGTATCCAGGGGAAGAGCTAAAATTAACATAGACCGAGCAGTGTTTGCTATTACATTCAATTACCTTTTTACTTGAGATTTACATTCTCATCCCCTTAATCTCCATAGTGGTGGCTTTGAAATCGTTCCCCACAGTCATTCCTGCGTTTGGAATGGACGGTAGGAAAGCCGCTCGCTCGCCACCACCGCTCCTGCCTCCAGCACCCCAGTGCCAGCCGCTTCCCAAGTGTCCCCTGAGCATCTCCAGAGCCTCAGCAGTGAGCACTCACTGTCCTCTGCTACTCTCACTCATGTCTGAACTCCAGACAAACACACCAGCAGCAGAAGTACAGCCCATGTGCTATAGCTGCCTTCCCTCTGGCTCTGGAAACTGTTCCTTAATTCCCAGCTACAGTCGCAGGCAAGTTTTATTATCTCCAATGTACAGGTACAAAAACTAAGGCAAAGACTGAGGACCAAAGTGGCTTTTGTAGTGGAAGTATTCCAGCTTTCACCTAGGACTCACTGAATTCAGCCTCTGCTCGGAAGTTACTTCACTGGGATCATGTCCTGTAATCCAGGGATCCCAGACCCACAGGCTCAGGAAAAGAGCAGCTCCAGGACTGTCTGATGGAACTCAGAGAGAACCTGCACTGAAAAGAAAGGATGCTAGGGACAGAAATCCCAGTAAACACAATACAGGGAAGCCACTGCCCCAGTATCAGGGGCAAAGTTTTAACTGGCAGCATCTCTGGAAGCTTTGCTTTAATACACAGTGATTCTGACCATTCTCAGAAGCCTTTGATAAGACACCACAGGAAAAGTGCTGTGTTGGTCCCGCTCCACGCAGTGACTTTATTCTCTGCTCCTATTTCTTCCTTTTCATGTACTGAACGTTGGACACCTCCCCTCTCACAAGCCAAGTCAGAAAACTCAACCTTCCTTTGGAGAGCATGGCCAGCACCTGCCTTACAGGTGATATCCACAACTTTGCTCACTAATTTTCATACAACACTTTGTGATACCCAAATGAGATAACCGAAATTAATTAAGCACTGTGTAATATCTTTCTAACCTGGCCAAGAAACGACTCAACAGCCTTTCATCCCAGCCTGCTCGCTGCCCAGCTATTCCAGCATGACAGGACCACTACAGCACTGAGTAGAGTTAACGGCTAAGGAGAGTAAAGGGCAATTTGGGAAGGTACCAGCCAGCATCCTGAGAGAAACATATCACTTGAGGGTCTCCCAAGCCCAGCCCACCAGTACTGAACATACAACACAAGCACTGCATGCAGGTGTCTGACAGAGTCGTTGCTACCTGTCTGTATGGGAAAACACTTCTAACTGCTCTGCAGCCCAGGGGCACTGACCCTCCCTAGAGGAAGCACCACTGAATTGGCTGTAACCACCCTGCTAAAACCCAACCCCACCAGAAGGTGTTTTGTCCCATGTAGCACAAAGTCACTCTAACTTCTAGTGCCCCTTGGGTAGCTCTCCCGTAACTCCTAATTCTTCTTCTCAAAGAAGAACACTGCAGGTGATTCAGCAAGAGACTTTGTGCCATTAAGAACCTGCTGGTCAGTGAGCCCTGGTCAGTGACAGGGAGGTTTATGAGCTAGCACATGGTGGTACTCAGGAGTCCCACAGGCAGTATCCCTGCTCTCAAGGTTCTCTTCGTTTTCTCAACAACAAACCCCTCTGGTTTCCACATTCTAATCCATGACTTGTATGCCTATCCCCCCTAACCTGCTCCTCTGAACAGCATGGTCCTTCATCCTTCCCCTCTAGCCGTGATGATCAGGATGGCTAGAGGGGAAGGATCATGCAAAGCATCAGTTTATAGGATAAATGATAAATGCTCCCCATCCAAATAACAAATGCGTCCCCAGGAAACCTTCCATCTGTCCACCTTCTAGAAGGCAGCACACACAGGCCCTAGTGCAAACAAAATTATCACAAGACACCTGAGCAAAACAAAAAAAGCCCAAACAATAACGAGTAGGAAGAAGAAACCTGCCCAGGAGCACAGGGCTGAGGTTGGTTTCAGCTGGTCTTCTGCCCCTTTTTTCTGTTCTCTTTCCCCTGCTCCCCTGAACAAAGGAAGTTTGTTGTCAGGCTCAAACATTTCCTGGGCCTTGTCCGAGTTCCACCTTGTTTTCTTTCTCTCCCCACCCTGTACAAATAAAGCAAAAACCAACTGGCACCACCTGTGATGAAAGGACAACTAAATGCACAATTTTTATCTTTTCTTTCTTTTCTCCCTCCTCCTTTTTCCCTTTTTCTTGGCCAGAAGTTTTGGGCAAAGGACAAAAGGTATTGTTGGGTAAGCATAATTCCAGTGGCTGAGTCACACTAAGACACTAAAGGGCTGGCTGCTGTTGGGGGAGGGAAAGGCAAGCTGCTGCTTCACTCAATGCAGTGAGAACGCCAGCAGCACCAGTGCAAGCTCTGCCAGCCCCGAAGCACAAGGGGCAATACAGGGTTCTCATGGCAAGAGAAGACATCACATGAAATCCTGGTACAAAGATCTTCACCTAAGAAACCTCCGGAGTGAAGACTGTCACACAGGAGAGGCTGGATGGGCTCCTCCCTGGTGACTGTAAAAGTTGTGAAGGTCATAGTAAAGACAGTTACAATCCTTACTTACGACGAGGGAAGGCCAAAGATGCCTCCTTGGTTCTCCATCCAGGCCTACCATTTTGATTTCATGACACAAGTCAGACACAAGCAGCAGCCTCCCTCCCCACAACTGTAAGCTCTTTGGGAGCTCACACTGCCCTGAGCACCACCAAATGGGCAGTGGGCTTCCAGGCTCCACAGTGATGCAGATAATCACCAACCCACTTCTGGCTGCAAATTAAACGGTGCCCCAAGCGGGCACTTGCTCGGAGCACATTCAGAAGCACGCTGTAGACCCTGCAACTCAATGGTACATTTGGGGGAGCTGGAACATCAGCTGTTTGTTTATTTTATGATGCACTTTGGTCTCTCTCAGTTGCACTGTTATCCTACACCTGCTCACAACCCTTTCTCTGGGCTGGGAACAGACAGAACGTTGTGTGGAGCGGGCGCCTGGCCCGGCTCTTTTTGGTTTTAATGGCACACACGGATTTGGTTCCTGATTAACAATACTTGGGATCAGGGAAAAGGTGGAAAATTTCCCTCAGTAGGCATAATCAGTTCAGTGATGTGGAGCAAGGTCCTCAAATGGATCTAAAGAGGACAAACGTCTTCATTGATCAACCCTCCCTGGAGCAAATCCCGCTTTCCCTAGTGGCACATCTCCTTCTGGAACCCACACTCACGAGGGAGTTACCGTGCTCCTAAGGTTCTTTAATGCAGACGTAGGCCTGGCCTCTTTCAACAGTTCTGGCATCTTTTCATGGCAGACCCCATGACACACGGAGGCGGATGAGAACAAGGAATCATGCTTTTCCAGGAACGGGGAATCCAGATTTTCTGGTTTATAAATTTTCCCATCTGGATTTGTTTTGCTGTTCATAGGGTAGATCACCAGAGATAAGGAGAGAAAAGTAAAGAAGTATCAGAGCAGTGGCAGCCCCGACGGGCTCAGATGAGTTTCTTGCATGTCACAATCTCCTGTTTGGGCAGAAATTTGAATGCATTTTCCAGCAGCAACACAGATAAACTGGCATCTCCCGAGGGGCTGTTTCAGCTCTGCTGCTGCCTAAGGGTTCTGTGATGTAGGAACTGAGGAGCTTGGACATGCCCGCTCTCAAGACTGTCTCCGTAAGGACATGGTAACTACTCTGCCACTTGCATGGCAAAACTTAGTATCAGCTGAGACTTCTTAGGGTGAAGCCCATTAGAAGAGCCTATAGATAAGCAGGTTATTACTTGAAAGAGCTGCAATGAAAGAGTATTGGGAAAATCCTGCACTAGCTCCCAAATGGCATAGGAAGGAATGAGTAGGTTGTCTCCATGGAACAGAACCAGTACTTCACCTCTCCTCCGCAGCACACGGCCTGTCAGAGCCTGTTCTCTGGGGAAGAATCCCCCGGGATCGCAGCCAGATGGTCTGGGAACAGATCTCCCAAGCCCTACCAAGCTGTCCCCCTGTTCTCAGGTAAGGCAGGACCTACCAGAGTGGCTCTCCCCACCTCTGCAGCCTGGTCTCAAGGCTCTGAACTGGCTTCCAGTGCTGCTGGCTGTCCATGTACAGACAGGCACCTGCGGACTAGAGCAGAAATGGGCCTGGACCCTAGAGATAATGGTAGGGAAGAGCAGCAGGAGTGGAACCAAGGGGGCAGGGGCTGCGACGCTGTATTTGTCCTCCCCTGCCAGCCCCAAGCCAGGCCGCTGAATTTACACAGCAAGGACAGCTTGGTAAAGACAGAGCGGCGGCTGTCAGCTGGGAGCCTCTGCTCACTAAGCTCCTGGTTAAATGTTTTCATCAAAACCAGAGTGAGAAAGTGCAGAGCAAACACCACCAATTAGAGGCTGGGATGAAGCGTTCCTGCCAGCAGATCTGGTGAGAGGGCCATGAGTCACCTTAACCCTTTGGGAGCCAGCACAACAGGAGGAAGATGGGAGAGGAAACCTCTCACAAGCCTTTCATTTGCATGCATTCATTTTCATTTGTCTGTAGGAAGTTGAATCCAAGAGTGAACACTTGCTGTGTCTGGAGCTGTATTATCCCCATAACCTCTGCCCTCACCATTCTCATACCTGGAAAAGCCTGAACCACGCAACCCATCCACCCCAGTGAAGATGGTCACTGGGAGCAGGACAGGAGCCCAGGGCAGAGGTTGCAAGGTGCACATGGAGGAGGTCTGGGCTTTGCTATCCCTCAAACCACCTCTACTTTCCAAGTCCATTCCAGCAAACAGAATATATCACATCATTTTTGCTGAAGGCTGAGGTGTCAATGGGAGTAACATGGCAGTACTTGATGCCTCATTCCAAGATAAAAGAATTTGTCTTGGACAAAATGCTTCCCCATCAGAAACGACAAAAGGCAGCCAGCAGTATGAGGAGAGCTGGGATCGGGATGAGTCAGGGATGCCCCTCTTCCCCTAGACTGCCTCTTCCTAGCTGCTAATTGTCCAATATCTGAACATAAAAGAGGTGATCAAGATTTAACTGTGTTCTTGGGTCGAATTCCCTCTCAATGCCAATAATATGCTGCTGTCTGAGGCAGCACTTGGTGCAACAAGCCGAAAGTTCAGCTTTCTAGGAGCAAGAAACATTGCAACATTAGAGGTGTTCAGAGATCGGTCCCTTCCGCAGCAACAAACCCTCAAGTCAGAGCTCCGCTTCTGCTCACCGTCACCCAAGCAAACACCCACTGACTCCACCTCAGCCCCAGACTGAGCAGACACCACTGGAAAGAGACTTCGTATGGACCACGTCCTGCCCACCTGCAACATGACCCAGAAGAGGTGGCACTGCTGCAATGGGTGGCATTTTGGAAGGTTTCAGCAAGGGAGTCTCCATCAGCCAAGCCTGAGGTGAGGGACAGAAATGGACACGGGGCAGTGTGGAGATCCAGAGCCATGCACCCACGGCAGGGAAGCTAAAAGCTCAGAAGGGATGAATTAAGTTAACACAGCAGCTTATACTGGGGAGATGCCTTTCAATTTAGGGCTCCGGAGGGCTGTGCATGGTGCAGGCAGGCTCTGTCCCTCCACAGTTCCATGTGTCCAAAGCCGGGCCCCCCGAAGCTGTGAATTTCGAGCATACCACGACCACTGGAGCAGACGGCTCCAGATCCTGCTGAGCCAGCTTGTGGCTGTATTCAAAATTGAGCAAATTTACAGCTGTAAGCTGGGAGTTTATACAACCCGTAACGTGTTAGGGATGGCTGACCAAGCCCGAACGATTGCTCCCCAGCCGACAGGAATCACTGGTTAGACCCTGAGCACATGGTAGATTTGAGTATTTTCTTTCCCTTTTTCTTTTGCATTGGGGGGGGGGTGTGCGTGTGTGAATAGGAAACATCTATTTTTGTTCCTTTCCTCACCAAAGACAAACTGAAATTAAATCCCAGGTTCAAGCCACCATGCTCATCAGCTGGAGGCTGTAGCACACCCAGTGACCATCTCCTAGGACAAGGCTGCTGTATTTTTCCCTCTTGCAAGGTGAACAGCTCCACAGGATTTGATGTGTTAACACCAGATGTATTATCTACTCTCGTGCTGGCCCCTTTTGTGTGGACACTTCCCTCCCTGTTTGTACCAGACCCCACAAATGCTGCCCTGCTCCGGGGCTGCAAGAAAATGTGGTCGGAGCTGAGTTTAGTGCAGCAAATCCATTGCCCTGCACAGACCTTCCTCAGTCTCCTTTGCAAGGATAAACAGCTGGAGCAGTATCAGACTGAAGTGATCTGAACCTGGATTCACAAACAGCAACACAAGGAGCCTGCCAAGTAACGGGCAGGCAGCAGGCAGCGAGTGGAAAGCAGGACTCCAGGAGCCCTCTGATGGGAACAAAATCAGCATCATTCACTGTGCCTGCAAGTGTGAAAGCTCTGCAGCCCGAGGAGAGCACAGGGCTGCACGTAACAGCCTCGACCTAAAAGCCTCTGGTTTTATTACAGCATGGTCCCAGTTCTTCTCTGAAAGGCATTTTCAGCAGAAAACCCAAACAGGATTTAACTGCAACAAGGCTGGACGAAGGGCAAGGGGCCTCTCCTGGGACTGACTTTTCTGTGTGCCCACAGACAAGGCAAGGACAGTCACACCAGCCTCAACAACACACACATTGGAGAGCACGAGGTGCTCAAGCATGATGAGAGGGAGACAGACCTGCCTCGGTCATTACACAGTGCAGGCACTCCATTCACTGCCCTGGGAGGATGCAGTGTTTCTAGGACATGACTAAGGAGCATTAACAGGTCTCCCCTTTACCCTTCCACTCCATCCTGAATACATAACAGCCCAAAACATCAATACTTTACATGAGTTAAAGAGCCAGCTGAGGCTTTAGGGACTCAGGCAGCATAAAACACTCTTCAGCATCCAGCCCCATGTAAGAAAATTAAGTGAACCGGGACCTTTGGTTGAAGTCTTAAAGAGGAGAGTGGAGAAGGGGAAATTTCCTCCCCGGCTGCTGGGTGAGCAGGGATCACACCGCCTGCTGCCGCTCCCACAGGTTAAAATACTTAAGTCCTCCAAGGTGCAGCTTAATTTTCTTTTTTGAAAAAGAAAAGTGTCAGTCTAATTAGATAAATCCTCCAAGCACGTGGCCCGGAGTTCGTCATGGAAATTAACCTCCTTGAAAGATCACAGTGACTGAAATAAGAAACTGTGTGTTTTGGCATAGTGCAGTGAAATGGGAGATGCAGGCTGCATTTCATACACCTTCCCTTTCATAAACCTGCCGTGTTTCATATCTGCCCTGCTGGCCCTTAGCTCGGCACCAAGACTTTATCTCCCAATGCCTGTTTGCAAATCGCTGCCGAGAGGTTACAATAACCCCTGGAAGAGATTTTGCTGGCTCACCAGTGTGAAAGGACACCGCTCCCCTGGTATAAAGCTGGGCCAGCCTGAGGCACTGGTGGAGGGAGGGGCTGGTCCCCAGCAGCCCTACAGAGAGGATGTTCTGCAGACACAGCCACCATGGGAAGCAGCCAGGCTGGGAGCTGTTTGCCAGGCTGGGAGCTGTTTGCCAGCCTCATCATGCAACACGCAGACAAGTGGGACTGTGTGCAGCTCTCACTGCCATGGGCACGGGTTGAGCGGGGCAGGAGGGACAGACCTCAAGCCACGGGCTGCGATCACAAAGCTTAGTTTGGATTGTGCCAGCTACGTTCAGGACTTGTTATTTAGGAGGCTCTACCCAGCCAGTATGGAAATCATACTGGTTAGGAATAAAAAGCCCTGACCCCTTTGCTATTGAAAGCAGGAGCAAAACCAGGAAAGGAAAGAACTCGCTTACAAACAAGAGGCAACTGCCATCCCTACCCTCGAGTCAGGGTCAGGACCAGAACCACATTATTCCACACTTTCCAGAAACGTTGGCCTGTCAACTCTTCTCCCAACCCACCGGACACACTTGTGCCAGGGCCACACTCCCAACACTTGTTCCACAAGGACTGCTGCAGGCCTCTCCTAGTGATGTTACACACTGTGTTTTAGTATGTAACTGGAAGACACTGTTCACAGTTCCAAATAATCCTTCCCCATCAAAGGGATATAAAGATTCTCTTTCCAAGCTTTCCAGTTCATGCTGTCCTTTCAAAGGCCGCTACCCAAAACTAAAATCCCCTGACAAATCTGTAGAGTTCATCCTTCTCCTTCCTTCCCAAGCCTGGTACATGCAATGCTGTGCTCCCTCCCAGCACCAGGACCAGCCCTGCCACTGATTTCCCACGCAGAAGGACCAGGACCAGCCTCAGAGACCAACTCTGAGGTGACTTGTACTGTCATTGAAATGACAAGCCCTATGGCTCACAATTTGGAAGCAACTTATTTTGTTTCAGAACAGCATTGCTAGTGGCAGAACAAATATAGAATACCTCCTGGAGAGGAAACTTCCCCAAAATGCCATGGCAGGCAAGGAGCCAAAGGCCCCAAAGAACTGACAGCTCTGCAGACGTGGACCCCTTTCCTACAGTGCTTACTGCAGATGAAGCCTCCACAGCTGGATGGCTCCGGAGCTTGCCTTGGAAATATGGACTCTTATACCTCCAGGTCCTGTTCTAGAGCAGCTCAATCACGCGTGAAAGGTATTAGCTGACACTAGCCAGAGCGAGCTGAGGGTCTGCAGGCACATCCCACAGTATGAGGGGCCGTTCCTCCTTGCTACAACTCCTCAGCCACCTCAGGAAAGAGTTCAGAAAGCAAATGATGCACAAACCCTGCACTCGTGTTTGCTGCTGCTCCCTCAGCTCAGGGTTGAGACATGCTGGAAGGGCACTACCAGAGAAACCAGGATGAACTCAGCCCTCATCCAGCCTCTTAGTGGTTCTCTGCCAAGTACAGACAAGCCCCACAGTTCCATTACTAATAACTTAATACCTAATAATATTACCAGTGTAACATTTAACCTTGAAGCCAAGCACCTGGACCCAGAAAAATGAGCATTTAGCAAGATTTCCACCTCACTGTATTCGGCTTCTCCTGCCAACTGATTGAAACCCAGCATCCACAACTCCTTCCCACCTGCTCCAAGGTACTTGGAGTCATCTAAAAATAAAAGGTAAAGCTCCTACTTCAGCCAGAAGTAGACAGAGAGACAATATGGACTGAAGGAGGGAAAAACCCCTATTTAAGTGCTATTCTGATCTCCCTTTTAGGCTTTGGATGTATTAGTGAAACTCCCAATTAGAGCAGCCCCTTCTGCTGCAACTGGACTTGAGATAAGAGACTATAATGAAGGCCAGTGGGCACCATGGAGGCTCAGCCCCTTCCATTACACAGCAGTGCAGCGACAAGGGCTCTGCCAACTCTGAAATCTTCTATTCCAAAAGGCACACACACACCCTTTAGAACGGGTATGGTGAAATCTGCCTGGATAGGGAAGGACCCAGCAACGCAGGCAGGTTCCTGACTCCTTGTCATCCATCAGAGCCAGCAGCCCTGCCCCTGCATTCGCTTCACGGGTGTCCTCTTGCTTACTGCTGCACAGGCTCCAATCCCCCGGCGCCGCTGCGAGCACACTGCTGAGAGGTCGAGCGATATCAGAATCCACGACGGATTCAAAGACATCTCCATGTTTTGCTGTCAGCCTGAAGTTTGAATAAAGGAGCCCACCAGAAAGAGTGAATGAACGTCCCTGGCAGCTGCCTCGCAGAGCCGAGCCTGTGCTTTAAGCCACCTAGTGTCCGAGCCCGGGTGCATCCTGCCCTTCCAGGGAAGCCAGCTGCTTTAGGAAATCCAGGCAAAGAGCAGTTGTGACACCCACCAAGGCTGAAACGAGAGGAGCCAAGAACAGGGTGCACAGAGTGAGAAGCGAGCTAGATCCCACCCCGAGCTGGGGAAGCAGGCGCTGAACTGGAGGCACAGCAAAGCGCCCGGCCCAGCACCCACCGGGCACTGCGGGGCCCTCGAGCACAGGGTGAAGAAGGGAGGACAACACACTTGCTCCTCAAACCAGCATCTGTCAGAGAACATCACCAATAGAGGCCAACATTTCAGCCCTGAAATGGGGCTCGCCATGGCTGGGCTGCAAACTTGGAGACAACTTTCCCTGGCACAGGCCTGTGGAACACCACGGAAGTGCCCCAGAGCCACCAGCCCCACTAACCCACGTCTGCTCCCTGAGACACCACTTCCATGCACAGCTCCTCTCCTGCCCCGCAGCAGCCCCCTCCTCCTCACTCTCTTTCTCTGTGTCCTCGAGACTCCTCTCACCTTGAGGAGTGTTAGGATTACCCAGCATTTACACTCAATGCTCCTCTTTATTCCTTAAGACTTATTAAGAATGATAATGAGCTCCAAAGCAGTGACACGTCTCTCTCTCCCCCTCTGTCGCGCTCTCTCTCTCTCTCCCTACGTGCCTTTTCCGTCAAAGGCACACAGGACAAATCCGACCAAAAAAAAAACCCCTGACAATATGGATCAAGGACACACGAGGATTTAGATTCCACAAATCCAGCCCTTTTTTTGTTGTTGTTTTTATTATTCCCACTCAAATTCCAAACCCCCTTTTCCTCTTCTCACTCATATTCTCCCCCCTCTCTCTACCCCAACCCTCTCGGACTTTGAATGAGAAGGAAGCAGAAGAAGAGGAGAAGAAAGCTGCTTGCCTGGAAAACCTCGTTAATGTGGAGCTCTTAAACGCTTGATTAATTTTAGCAAAATTTACGATGCGCTCTCGCTTTGCTTTGAAGCTGCAGCCTTCTATACCAAAAGCAAGTTAACTTTCAGATCCCTCTTGCCAGCCCCACTGCCCCCTAATTCTTGCATGCCCTGCTTGGGTACATATATATATAGGAGAGAAATACCATAGCAAGGCACGGAAGCAGTCGCCGTGCCGGGTGTTCAATGTGGTTCGATTCAAATGCCTTCAGCACAGCCTAATCATCACAACCTGAAAACTCCCAACTTCCAGCTATTTAACTTCCCCAAAAGATCAGAAAACAAAATCACTAGTCAGTCCTTCGAAAAGAAAAGGAAACATAAACCCCAGTTCCAGAAGAAGTGGCTCCAAGTTACATCTGCCCATGCCACGGGAACGCCAGGCTCTCGGCTGCATTCGAAACGTCAGGTTCTCCCAAAGCCACCTTTAAACCAGCCACGCTTCGCCAGAGGGAAAAACTGAACCTAAGGAAACCTGATCTACAGATTTATACATATCCTGACCTATACTTCAATATTTCAGTCATCTCCTCAGCTTCCTCCTGCCCAGTATTTGCTTTTATTCTTTGTCTCCCTCTGCTAGGCTCTGTTTTTCTGATACAGACATCAGGAGGTTAAGGGCTCAATTATCAAGTCTGTTGAATCCTCAGCTTCACGTTACTTAGGGGGTTCTCTGTTGCTCTTTGGAAACTACGCTGCAAAACCTCCTTCCCTCTCGGCTTTTCCTTCTCCTGACTTGCAGTGTCTATTTCCAACACCGCCCCCCCTGCATGAGAACCCACAAATGTATTTGGGATCAACGGAGAGAAACCGTGTATTGGTTTGGGAGACAGAAACATTAATAAAAATAACCCTGAGCGAGCCTTAGCCAGAGTGAACCTGGAGCGTTCCCGATCTTGAAACCTAAAGTAACATCCACATGGAATTTACAAAATATGATTCGAGTGGTTCTAATTAGCCCCAGTCTGTGGAAAAATTGGAAGGAAGCGGCTCTTTGATTAATGTTACAAACCAGAAAGGAAACAGATTTTAAAAGTTAAAGTAGCAGCACTGTGGAATACAGAATCATTACCAGCATACATTTATGATACCTGCTTCAATCAGATGGCTTGGGGTTTTGTTTTTAGGGTTTTTCTTTCCTTTTTACTTGAAGGGGAAAAAAAGGAAGACAGGATGCAAGTAAAAGCTTTTGTTTATGGAAGTGTGCGGCGCTTTTATCTCCCAAGGAATTTATATAGCTGGACTGTGTATAAATCCTTCTGAAAATGAAATTAGCAAAACCAAAACAGGGGTGAAGGTGCTGGGGGGGGGAGAAAATCACCACCTCAGTAAATCATAGTGGATAACCAGCCCCTGGCTTGGACAGATAGCAAATTCAGCTTTAACAAGAGGAAATAGAGTTGGAAAGGGAAAGGACAAGGTTCATACCTGCAGCAAAGTCCTTGCAAAAATGGGGGGCTATTTTTAATAAGCTTTTAAAAGTTACTGTGCAAGTTTGCTTGGGCTTGAAAAGAAAAAGGAAATCAGGGTTTTTTTTTTTTCCAGCTAGCTTGATTGTTTTGGGTGGAGCTCAAGCGTGTGTGTATATATGCTGTATATAAAAATGAATTACTAATTCTTTCCTGGAAACTGTTTGAATTACAATCTGCAAGATACAAAAACACACCTTTATTTTAACACTGATTTTAATACAGATAGAAGGGGGGAGGGAGGGAAGGATAGAGAGGGAAAAGCTTTTTCCCAGTACACAGCAAAACCCTTCAGCAAGAACAACACCCAGAGACCCCCGAGCCAGTCGCACACACTTTGCCCAGCTGCACACACCAACTGAACTCCAGCTTTCAGGGGCTTTTCCCTGTACCAAGGCTTCGCTCTGAAACTGCCAGAATGACAATGTCATGTGTGGGGAAAGCTGACACTTGGAGCTTTTAAAAAGAAATGAGGAAAAAATAAGCTGTTGACTTCTTGGTTAAAGTATTTTCTTGTTCTAACTCATGTTCTTATGTCACTGGGCTAAAAAAAAAAAGAAGAGGAGGGAGAGGGAGAGAGAGATATGACTTTCCTTGAATGATCTGTTTAACCTAAGCCAGAGGAAAAAAAAAGAAGTCATTAATTACTTATGTGAGCTATTGCTTCTGAAAGACAATAAACCTGCCTGGTCGCCATGGATATGACATATTTGCTCTGAAAACAACACAATAATTAGCAAAGGGGAAAGATACAAGGAGAATATGCAAACTCCTGAGTTTAAAGCCATAGTGTTTCCTTTTCACCCCCCCTCCTCTTTTTACTTGTCAGAGTCAATTCTGTTTGGTGTTCAGATCAAACAAATAAACTGACTATTTGCCAAAAAAATAAAATATTTTTAATGTTTCACCTCACTGTGAATTTAAAAAAAAAAAAAAAAAAAAAAAAAGAAGAAAAATTAAACAAGGTAAAAAGATAAAGTCCAGTATGGACAGATCATAACCACCAAGGTGTTCCCCATCTATGTGTAGGGGTATATAGGGACATCTATGTGAAACCGAAAGGTATATACGCACACACACCCCCCAACATATATGAGCTATAAGGGTTACGTGCACCATATCCTATAGATATCCTTTTATTGTTAAGATTAGTACAGCAGCACAGCAAGAGGAAAAACGTCTCTGTTTTAGGGGGTGGCAACGTTTTGCAGGTACACTAAGAGAAAGTACAAGAGGGGAGTTGAACCATGTTCAACACGCATCGTGCTGGGAGTATTTTCTTTGCAAACCCTTTAACTTTCCTCCAGAGGATGAGCAAAACCCCACAACTGGTGTGCCCCGAGCGCCAGCCTCCTGCCCACAGCAGCTGAGCAGGAGTTTGCCAGCTTGAAGCATAAACCCCAAATAACAATTCCTTCTCTCCCCTCAATGACTTCTCAGAAAGTGCTGTTACCCTGAATCCCATGTAATCGTGCCATGGATAAGTTAAGGAATAATGAAAACGGAGTTAGATGCACGGAGACTTCTTTGAAATCATTTATAAATGTTGCGGGGAAAATGTTTTTTAGATTGCTCTCTCATTAAGATGAGACAAAGACTATTAAAACCTTCTCTAATGCGGTGGCTTTCTGGATTCTGACCTTCCACATTTAGAAACCAAGTAATAAAAACACCCTAACAAGCACTTTATCTTTAGAGATATTTGACTTTGAACTTATTTTAACATTAAAAAGAACTTGGGAGGTATAAAAATAACAATAGAGTTGCCACAAGTTTCTGTTGTTGTTGTTGTTTTCACTGCTAAAAAACAGAAAATCTTTAGAACAAAATAAGCAGATTAAGGAAATATCCCCCTAATTTAACTGCCTCTTTTTCTATTTTTTTTTTTAAACAATAGTTTTTAGCTGGACTCTTTGATCTTGAAAGGGTTCTGCTATCTTGTGTGATGAGGGGGGAAAAATGATCTGGTTTAAATGATGATGCAAAAAAAAGGATCAAAGCCCTGACTTTCTGTTAGCCATAATAAGCTCTGTCTTGCACAAAGCTTCAACTTCAGGCTTTAATATATAAAATATACAGAAGCCCAATAAAAGCACTGAAAAGGTACAAAGTCTGAAAACAAAAGGGGACGCTGCTCCTTTAAACGTTTTAGTGCATATGGAGTTTGATTTCTGAAAGAGATCAGTTTAACATCTCCATAGAAACCAGCAACAGATTATCATCAACAGAATAAATAACTAGTCTAATAAATTAAACAGGAGGCATAAGATCTGGAAACTTGATTACTGAAGTTCAACAATATTCCCCCATAAACTCTGCCAAAGCACCTTTAGGGCAGCGAACAAGGTGGCAGCGACACACAGATAAAGGGTAGGTGGGAAGCACGCAGGACTTGTGGAAAGGAGAAGTCCAAAACCTCCGCAAGAAATTATTCCACGCTAAGAGTCAGCAAATCAATAGAGGAAATAAATTCATCGGTGAAGTTTGGGGAGGGACAGCTCCTCTTGCAGGGAGCCGGCGGTGCGGGCAGGAGGGGGCACGCACACCGGGGCCGTGCCGCTCCGGAAAAGTTTCCCCTTCGCAGCCCG
>NW_009924047.1:26679-81345 GCF_000696875.1 Nestor notabilis | reverse complement strand
GTGTAAACATATATATATATATTTGTTTATAAGTCTATTGGATTCTCCACTTGGGGTATCATTTACCTTCTGAGGCGTCTGTCTTAAAAGTGACCAAAAGAAACTCCTGCAAGAACAAGATTGACCTTTCATATCAGAAACTCAATAAACTTGAAGCTTCAAATTACAACAAAACCAACCCCCCATTTCTTGCTGTAATGAAAGCCACTGAAAGCTGTGAAAAATTCTTATTTAAGTCTTTTGCAGAGGATGTAGAAAGTTCAGATGATTTTCAGATGCAGAAGTTCAGATAATTTTCAGCCTCATCCTAGCAACACAGGAGACAAACTCTGTCCCACAGATTTTTCACCTCAAACTTTGGCAAGTCTCTCTCCACTGAGTTTAAGGGCAAAATATAATAAAGAAGAGAGACTCTGGGACACAGGAGAGTCAGTGGTGATCTTTCTATAGCAACAGCACAGCCTTTCAGTAAGCAGATCCAAGATCAAGTGTATCGAGTTCACTGTATATTGGGCTCTGCCCTCTGTGAAGGGCTTTTTCCTCTCTCCTAGCAATGCAGTTTATCAAGTAACAGTCTAGATTGGGGTGGCTGGATCTCAGCAACAGAATCCCTTTTCCAAAGCTGTCTCACATGGCCAGCACCGATGCTTCCATGGCAGTGGCTTCCAGATCTGCTCAGCTGCTGAAGGTGTGCAGGGGGAAGCAGCTTGGCTGGTGAACTGTGGGCCACACAGGGATGGAAATGGGATGAGCAGATACCACGTATGGCTCAGACAACCCTTCTCTACCCCCTTGAGGAAGTCTTACGATTTTAGGGCTTCAGATGTCTTTTTTCCTCCCTCACCTGGATGGAATCCAGGGCCCCCGCTGAGGCCCAGACGTGGTGAAACCCCACCTTGAGTGGTACTCCAGTAGTTAGGTCAGGATTCACCGTAGACCACTTTGCTGTAGCGCAGGCTGACTTCCAGCATCTCCATCTCACATGACTGTTTTCATCTACACAACTGTTATTCCTTTAGAAAGCCATTCCCCTCACAGCCTCAAGGGAAGAGCAGGGCTAGGCAGTCAAACAAAACCCCCCTTAATAATCTGAGCCACACAAAGCATCCCAGGCTATTCCACAAAACCATTATGTATATATACACGAACAGTCAAATTAAAAGTCATGACCAGCTACTTCCAGGACAAACACTTTCCACATGACATAACCCAGAGCACAGCCCCACCTGAGCAGCAGAAAACTTCTCTATGGATATGGTCACTTAAGAACAGAGATGTTTGGTAACAGCTTACTAATCACAAGCTGTTCAAAACCAACTAACCAAATTCCCCCCTCCCAAATCCTCCCAAAAATTAATAACACATTTTTGTCCTGCATAATTAATTTTTACTCTGCCTAACCTCATCCAAAAGAGACAGGCACATTATCAAAAGTCCTGCCTTCTGGAATCTGAAGTTTCTGATGTTTCCTGTGGAAATGCTTAAGGTGATCCCCTACTGCAACTCATTGTTTCCCTGCATGTAACTTAAGATTGCAAAAACCTGCAGTTTTAAAACTAGTTGAAGTTAGCTGCAAAGGGTTTTGGAGGGACAGAGTCATTTAGGCTTTTGGAACCATAGATATGACCAACTTTCAATGAAATTTCTAAGTGCTGAGCTGCTCCTGGAAACTGGATTTAACATTCAAACTCACATAGGCTCTTCCAACACTGAGCAGAACAAGATCCAGTCTTACAAAAGCACAGCTTCTGAACCATTTATTCCAATCAGGGAATTTAAGTTTTTTTCAGTCTATTCATTAAGTCAAATTTCTGGTGAAAAAACCAACAAAGATTTCTTTCAGATACCCATGATAAATCAGACTATAGGAGAAAAATCTACAAGACTCCAATCAGCATTAATTGCACAACTAAACCCAGTCTCCAGTGCCCATTCCCTGAACGTGGGAGTGATACATGAATCCCAAGTGGAAAGTTTGGATCAGAAGCCTAGCCTTCAATTTCTACCTGCTACAAGCAGGGGAATATTAGGTGGCTCTAACAGCCCCTGGCCTGAAAAAGGTGCTGCTCGTTACTTATCGCTAGGGAAGCATAGAAGTAGAGGGGTTTTTTTGAGCATTCACTGAAAAAGAAAATTAAAACAAATAATGAAGTCAAATAGCTGCACCTATTTTTTAATTCCCAATTGAGAAATTGGACAATTTTACCCCAGGGATGTAAAATGTTTTGGTGCACCCTGGAGCAAAAGTTACGCACTAGATTTGCAAAGGCAGCATGTGGCATGACTACTGCCATCCTACTCATGTTTCCAAGCCCTGGCTTTAACAGCTCTCCTGCAAAAGGGTTCAAATCCCCTCACGTAAGTGATATATGGATGGCTTGGGCAATATTCCAGACCCACTTGTGTCAGCGCAAAAGGTCACAGCTTCCACACTACTTGGCATCACTCCCCTCTGACCCTCTGGTAAAGTGGTTTACAGGAGCAAGTCCAACTCACTCCATGCAAAATCAGCTGGATTAAATCAAGCCACTAATTTAAAAGGTTTCTGCTAACCAGCTGGGTGTGAATTGAGACTGATCATGTTAACTCATCTGCCAAGGGATGCAAAGGGGCAGTAACTGCTGGAAAAAGAGATGTAATGAATACCAAGGACCTACATTTTTTTCCAATGGCACAGCTGGATCCAAAAGAAGGCACATGTCTTCAGCTCTTGTGCCCTACCAGTATCCTGCCCTGGCCAGCCTTCAGACTCTTAGAAAGTATGAGCAGTATGGGAAACTGGTGTTAAGAGAATTTCCAGTTTGGAAAAAATTAAACTGTGGTTCTTCTGGGCAGTCCTAGTCCAGAGACACCAGCCAGCACTCCAGGGGTGAGGAAGAAAGAGTTCATATCCAAAGTGTAAGATCTCCCTGCTAACCCAGCAAGAGAGGGTACTGCAATAGTAGGCAGAAGAAAAATCCCAGAGCCTGTACGAGCGCTGTTTTGGTTATGGGCAATATTCATTCTCAACAGCCAAGGTGGGAAATTACTGTGCCTGAGGAAACTGTAACCTTGGAGTTCACCCTGCCCTGGCCTGGCCCCACTAACTTCACTCAGCTGTTGCTTGCAAAAGCTGCTGTGTTTCAGGAATGTTACACGCAGCTGGCTTTGGATGCTGGGAGCCTGTCTGAAGTTTAGGAATAATCAATGGCTGGAAATGATGGTGAGCAATGGGATTTCCTGACCTACTCTCTCCATAACTAGTGCTGAAATGAGGTTAAATGACAGATTTCTGCCAGCCCTTGCAGAGGAGTAAGAGATGAATGCTATACATATTGGGTAATTGCTGTTTGCTTTTCTATTACTATGTTATATATGTTGTTTTTATACTATAACTGTAAACTCTCATGCAGTAGCTGAGCTGATTTAACAGCGATATAGCTCTGCCCTACATCACGCTAAGTGCCACTGCCAGCAAGCGTACAGTGCTTTTCCTGCAACTGTATTGTAAATACCCCTCAGCACTGAGCAGCAGCTAACAAACAGCAAAGTGCCAGGGGCTGACAAGCATTTTCAGCAAAACATCACAAGCCAAGAGGCAGTTCCAATAGATGTGAAATGGTGTAGAAATTAGTAGCAACAGTGTTTTATTCTTTTCCCAGACTTAGCACACAGCAACGCTCTGCATTCTTTCTATAGGAAAGTGGTAGCAACTCTGTTAAGTGGATTTTTCAAGTACTGAAACAGGATGCTTTCCTGAGGCTGTATTGAGATTATGGGATAACAGACCTTAAGATTAGGAAAAAAATCATTTAAAAACCTACTCTACACAGAAGAGGGCACCAAGATTTCTTTGTCAACTTAAGAAAAAATCCAAGTGGACAGGTGAGATCTTTCCCCTTCTCTCTTCATTTCTTTTTTAAAGAGAAAGCAGAATCGTTTGGAATGGAAAGGACCTTAAAGACCATCTAGTTCCAACCCTCTGCCATGATTAAATCTTTCTGTATTTCAAAAGGAACATTTTTCTTAGGGGGCACATTTGGAAATTCACTGCAGTACTTCCATGCACCTGTAAAATAACACTCGCAGAGTGAGAGCTTGAAACTTGCACAGGAGTTGCATCAATGTCTGATCTTCACTGATGTCTCAAAACACACCCAGCCTCAGCCCAGCTCTGGAAGGACTTTGTCATTTTTGATGATACTTATTTTTCTTTAATAAGCAATAGGAGTTAAGATTGCCTTCTCAAAATCTCATCTCAGTTTAACCCCACCTAATTTAGGAGTTGAAAAATAAGTTTCATAACAAAAGTGTTATCATGCCCAATAAGAGGTACAGTAACTGTCATAAATGTAAGGCACTAAATGTAAACATCAAGGAAAAGAATATGTACACTAAGCTACTGGAGACAAAAGCCACGGTTGTGTCCTACATCTTCAGGAGTTTCACCAGTTAACGAATTCAGTATTTTATAGTTACATGCCCATTTCCCCAGAACAGTGCCCTCTCTTTAGAAAGGGTGAAGGGATGCTTTGAAGTGCAGGAGGACAGTGACACCTCAGTGAAGGCAGCCCCTTCAAAGGGCAGTAGTGATGAGAGAGTTAAAAGTGCTGCAGGGAGCACAGGCAGGAATGAAAAGTCATCCTGTGCCCCATACCGTGCCTCTCTAGAGAAGAGCTGTCTGTCAGGAGCCACGGAAAGAAAATGCTGGATTTCATCCATGGAGACAGGGAGGACTGGCTGCAGCACAATAGGAAAATCAAACAGTGGAATAGGTGGAACCTATCCTAAAGATCAGTTGGCAAATGCTTTTTCACCTCATAAAGATGGAGCAAAGCCTTGCCAGGTGTCACAGAATCATAGAATACCAGTTTGGAAGGGACCTCCCCGCTGACCTGGTTGATTATTCTAATGGCTGATTGTTCTCTAGCTAGTGCCTCATGAAACCTCAATCTCCAGAAAGGAAAGCGGTGCTAGCTCCACTAGCACCTTCAGAGAATGCTACCACAATCACTCCTGAATGAGGCCACTCCATTTCTTTTCTAACAGAAGATGAGGCATTTTGTCTCAATAACTCTATTGAAAAAAACTCAGCATTAAACTTCTGCACTGCCAAGTCTCACTGCAACCAATCTATAGAAAGAAATAAACCCACACTGAATTCACTAGAAATGTCCCCAGTGGGGACACAGAAAAAACACATGGGTGACTCACAGCATCTTCAAAGAACTCCAGAGACAGGTCACAAAAGCCCACCACGGGATGATGGTTCTCAAAGTCACCTTACAGAAAAGGGATCAAGCAATGACATGGAAGTGCCTGTTGCCTTCCACTTTAGTGTTATTCATTAAAAGGCATTTGCTGCTGAAAGTTTCCCACAAGAAGCTCTTTTGATTCCAGAATTGCTCCACTAAGGGAATCTTAGGAGTCGTCATTTTTATTCTGGCTTTACATTCTGGATTTTTGCCTGGGTACTGTTCAAGCAGGAACAAAATCTATTTAAAGTACACGCACAGTATGTATTATGCACAGACGTCAAGGGAAGGGAAGAGGTTATGAAACATGGAGGCTGTGATACTGTACAAAACGTATAAATAAACATGATTGTTCAGAGAGCCTAGGGAAAACATAACACTGTAATTAAGGCTACAAGGTCCTAATCCAGTTTCCCAGCTGGTCAAATGGTGAGGCCAAGAATGTATTAACTTGTCCTGAAGCAAAAACTGAGAGGAAGCAAAATTACCCAACACAAGCCTGTGACTTGGGTTTTCAAAACTGCTTCTAAAATAATCATAAAAAAAACCCCAAACCCCACCAAATCAATCACAAGAACAGTGGGACAACAGGATTAATAGCAGACCATACCTTATATATATACTACACGCCCTGATGCTGTTTGTAAGACCCGAGGAAGAAGAAAGCCTACCTGTTTCCTTGCTGTGTGCTGTTTTTCTTTAAAGAAATGCTAGCTTCTATTAGCAGAAGACACACTGAGCAGTGAGATAACCCTACAACAATGTCATTTGATTCCAGAAACTGCTCCTTCTAGGCAGCATTCAGCACAGATGTTTCAAGTGTGCATTAGACCCAGGCTCAAGGTAAAATACCAGGGGAAACATCACATCATCTTCAGCTTGTTCCCTCACAGTGTTGGCCAAGAAGAACAATAAAGGCAATTGGTGTGCTGGTTAATCCATGTGTGCAAAACATTCAACATGTAAGCACAGAAGGAAAAAAGGGAAGATCACAACAACCTTTTAAAAGAACATGCATCAAGCTTCATTTCTTTTCCAGTGCAAAGGAATGGAAACCTTCCCACTGACTTCAATGGGAGCAGGGCCAGACCCTGGAAGTCTTCACATAAAACTTCCATTAAAGAGAAGTTGTGTATTGGTGTAAGACATTTAGATTTTATCCCCTGCTTTTTTAACTCCTGATAAATGGCACACTTGCAGCACATAATGTCTGAAAATTAAGCTTTAACCCCACCTAATTTAGGAGTTGAAAAAACTTTTTGTGATACAAAGACAACTTTCTGAGGCTTACAAATGTATTAAATGTAATAGTCAAAACTGAACATTAAGAGAAAGAGTGAGTATAAGACATGACCATATTTTGTTTTATTATGCATTGAGTTAACTGAAGAGGTCTATAATAACCAAATTCTACCATATAACATGACAAAAACCAGCAAAATCTCATTGGTTCAATGGACCACGTTAATCCCATACTTTGCAGCTGTTGTACTACTGATTTAATATTGCTCCTACAGTTTGAAAAGCAAAGCAAAGCTCCAGCAGCAAGACAAGTGATTGTGAAAAGCAGGAGCAAGCAGAATGTTGTTATGCTTGTACAGATCCCATTTTGCACAAACCTTTTCACATTACTCACACTCAGACTGCTTCTGTGGCCATCAGTTTGCAAAAGCCTCAATTCAGTGTTTGCGTTTTGACACCTTTATCTCTAAATGAACTCATACCAACGAAAACGTCCAAGTATTCCAATTGAAATGTAAAGAGATTAAGACTCAAAATATTCACCTGACTCCATGCAGGTGCAATTAAAAGCACTTCTGAGCTCCTGGATTTAGTGGTGTGCCCTGGCTACAACCCAAGCTTGCACTGGGATGTGAGAAAAGAACAGCCTTGTTCTTAATTTCAGTGAGGAGAAAACCTAAGAACTCAGATCAGATCACTAGGATTGCTGAGTATAGAATGGCACTATTCAAACTAGAGGCACTGTGTATATCACTGCCGTTTGGTACCCTACCAGTTTCCAAACCAATCTCTTAATACCTCAACCAGTCTTTCTTTTTCATTAATGTACCGTAAATAATAGTGCTGTGACTTCTACAGAAACACAGAGCATGTAATTACATAGATCAAACCCACAAAATTAAAACTCAGTAAAGAGCTTGGAAGAAACTCAAGCCCAGCATAACCAGAAATAACTTCCAAATGTCTCAACAGTGTGGACCAGGCCACCCTGTGTCCCCATATCTTGCAATTAAATTGTTAAGAGACTTGCTCAGCAAGATTGGCCTTTCTTACCTTTTGCCACATTTTGATGAAGAAGAGCTCTCCAGAAAAATTGAAGAAAACATTGGTGTCGTAGGCATCATCCCCAACGTTAGAGATGGAAATATTAAGTGAGATGTTCCTCACCGCTCCCAGGGCCAGGTAGGCAGTTCTGTCATCAACACTGTAGGCAGAAACAGTTACACTGGTTTAACTCTAGGCAATTTCCACACTCTGGTCCATCTTTCTTCCTCCTATGGAAGTGTCACAACTCAACTGCTTAAAAGCTCAGCAGTCAGTAATTCAGGAATGTGCTCTATGGCCAATGCATAGTGCAGGGGTGTGTGTTTGTGTGTACTAGGAACGAGCAGCTCATTTTGATGAAGAGTCCTGGTTCTGACACTGTCTTTTGTGACTGGAAGGAAACCCATGATCCTCATGTGGAACTGTTTCACTTGACTTATTGTTAATATGGTTTTAGTGAGAATAAAATAGTTGAAGACTGTAAAGTAATTGGACAGGGGAAATGCAACAAGTTCAAGATGATACGCCCACATTCAAATACACAATCTGTTTCAGTTTGTCCCTCAATAATTCAAACTTATTCTAACATTCTAGCAACTTCTTAGAGTTATGCTATGGATAGAAAAAAACGTAAAGAGGGTAAAATAAAATATAGAAACAGGTGTAAGTGGAAAAATGTGCAGAAATTGCAACAAATGTCCACTAATCTCTCTTCAGGTGTTTAAGATGGACCTAACCTGATGGAGTCATCTGTAAGTGGAATACCAATGCAATAGGTGAGTTAAAATAACAGATATATATCATGAATCAATACACTACTGTAATATGGCATCAAAGATTACACTGACAGATATGCACACAGAATCAAATATAAATATTAATCTGTGCACCCATGTATTATTCAATATTTAATCATACTAGGCTATCCAGAAGATGAGCTAACAAGTAAATAAAGGCTAAAATACAGTATCAATGCACACATCTGCAGGTCTAGGAACTAAAAGTACAGTAAAAGATAATATGAAATATATCAGGTATAAATGTAAAAATAAGCAAAAACAGCCAAAATACCAAATTGGGTATTGGAGTCTAAGACCATTCATACATCACAGAGAAATAGACAGTGTCACAGAGAATACAGCAAGTAGCTGGTCAGAAAAGGGCAGAGACCTTCAGCCACACAGCAGGGAGATGACTCTCAATTATTTCCTATAGGAACCAAAAGTACAAAGGAACCACATCTAAGGAAATGTACCCTCTCACATGGGCCCTGCCAGATGCTGTTGCACAATATGCATGCATGCAGCAGCATGCAACAACACACAGCAATCCATAATGACCAAACCACCTTCCATTCACCCAATTTCCATGAAGGAATAGCTGTGCCAAGGACGTACATGATGCCACACGCTACTCCTCTGCATATCAGCAACTCCAAAAATGCTTTCTCAACATTATAGTTTATTCTCATAGTCAACTATCAGTGAGGATAAATATTTGCAAAAGCATACGCAGCACAGGATCGACTGCAAAACTAGTTTGAGAGGTCCAAATCATTGGACTTACTGTTTCTTATATACCAAATAAATGGTACAACTATACAAGAGCACTTGCAAGCTCTTAAACTTCAACATTTATGGCAAAAAAGCAGACAAATTATGAAGATGCTGAACAATCTCCTGGGATTCTCTAATTGTCAAAAGTGCATATTTGAAAGCAATGAAATAAACCAATGATTTATTACTACAAGTTACTTCTCATGTACTTTATAATCTCACTTCCTGCAATCACTTCAGAATTTACTTCTCATTATATCAAACTCATTAACAAAATCTGGAAGCACCACTTCAGTAAGCAAAGGAACATTACAAGGTATTTGTCTTATGCTTTATCTTATTTATCTTTTATTTGACACTAAATGCAATGTATGCTACAGGATCCTCTCTGAACTGGTAGTAACAGCACTTCGAGATTTAACTTCAAGTAAAGACAATCAAGAATACTATTCCTACTGACTAATAAAAAAATACTTAGAATGAAATCGTATTTAAAACTAAACTGACAAAAAAAAAAAGTCAAAATAAGCAGCACTGAGTTAGGGTTGCTTCTTTCTAAAGCTACCACTCCTCTGTTAAAAGTACATCATACCAAAATGATGTTTATAACAATATTTTCCTCAGCAGAGAAAGAAAACTTACTTTCTAAGACCACACTGCAGTTGCTCCTATACAAAATTCACACACTAAGAAACAGAAAAACCTCACTGATTTTAGGCTGGTTCAGTTCTTCCACTGAAAGTCTGTATGAGATTGTGATGTGTCTCATTTTAAGAGAGCTGGCTTTCTGAGTCATTAAATCTGTGTACATCTGGAATGAATCAGGTTCACTTGCAGTAAGAAGAGGATTAGGAACCCCCCCCCCCATTCACAGGAGAGCTCCCAGGCCCTGTTTGCTGCTTGAGAGAGTAACATCATGGGTTGCAAACAGGCTGCTGGGGTGCTGGAGCAGCTCTACTGCCAAGCCGGTGCCATCCTCCTCCAGTGTCTGCGGCACCTTAAGTGGCCCAGCTGCCAAGTCAAAATATGTCAACTAAAGAAGTGTTGTCACGCGCCAGAAACAAGAAAACAAACTAAAGCCATCCCTTCATCTCGATATGTCAAACAACTGAAGAAACATAACAAAGCAATGGCTTTCAGTTTATGTTCTGTTGGCTGAAAACTATGAAGCTGCCAATATTCTCACCCCGGCCCTTGTAACCTTGCTCGCATCAAGGAGCTAACTCAAAAAAGACACAAGGCTAAAAATAAAAAGAAAAAAAAAAAAGAAAGAAAAAAAAGGGGAAAAAATGCCAAGATGTAATCACTCAATTGGACAGAACAGCACTATCTCATTACATCAGGTACTACACACAAGCACTGAAGCAAGTTCTGGGTAGACTGTAGAGGCATATATGTATCATACATATATAGACAAACACATTTGTAGGTGTTTGCCTATATATAGGCAAATGTATATCTATCATATATAGGCGAATGTGTATCTATCATATATAGGCAAACACACATATGTACAGGCACATGAAGGACATCAAGCTATCAATGGCTGCATGAAAAGTCTGACATTTGAAGTACTAAATACCTGCAGCTTTCATTCACATGACCCCGGCTTAGAGGTAACAAGCAATTCTGCCATGCTTTTGAGTTCACTGGCCATGGTACTACACATCAAATGTAAACAGATATAGTTAATGTTTTCCTCCTAAGTGATTAAGAAAAGGTAACTAAATTCCAGGATAAAGCAAGAGTCAATCTTTTTGCATGCTTTAACATTCTTTGTTAATACCTGCACCACATCATTGCACTATGGCCAGCAAGGGAAGAAAGACCAGCTGGGAAAGGCACACTGAAAAGATCTGCAATTTTCATTTCCCCACCCCCCAAGATGCTGGTGTTTTTATTAACGTGGGTCAGGGGAGACATAATCCGCATTCCAAAAGGTATGCAGGGACATAGTGCTCTATTTCCTGCACTACAGAGAATTTTTGCTAAAATGAAAAAGCGTTTAGCACTTCCTCTCAGCCTGCACAGATCGTGCATAGTGCAAGGAATGTGATGGGGTCGCACTTACCCTGTTAGTCTGGTCTTTATACTAGGAGCCTTTCTTTCTCTACAGCGAATCAGCACCTACATTGATAAATCACTGCTCCTGCTTGATAGACAGGGGAAGTTACAGCTGAGGTTTGAGACTGCAAGTGGGTAAAAATGCTTTGAACAACTAAAGTCCAATCTGTCCTCCATCTCCATCAGATGCAACTAAAGTGTCCCACCTTTTGCTTGTAAATTAGTGAAGGGTGTGAGTCCACAACATTGGTCCTGTGACAGATCCAAACAGATTTCTACCTTCACCAACCAGCATTGCAGTTGTTTTTCACAGTTCCTGTGGTACTTGAATATTATTTTGTCTCCACAGACTCTTTACATCAACCCTGAAAACCTTTCTCCTGGGTTTTTAGCACAGGCTACAGAGGCAGTTGAACTCTGGGAAGAGTTTTGCAAATACTTAAACCTCAGAGGCCTATGAAAACCTGAAACCCTGAGCTGATCTGGGAATTCATTTGATGTCTCAGTGGAAAAGTGAGAGGTAGCAGCCCCATAAACAAACCCAAACCAAGGAAAAATTTTAAACAACCCCACAGGGAGCAAAGCTATTGACAGGCTGAGAGAGCTGGGCTGGTTCAGCCTGGACAAGAGAAGGCTCCTTAAGGAGAGACCTTATAACAGTTTTCCAATACCTAGAGAGGACAGCAAGAAATCTGGAGAAGGAGTTTTTACAAAGGCCTGCAGTGACAGGGCAAGGGGGAATGGCTTTAACCTGCCAGAGGGGAGACTGAGATGAGCTCTTAGGCAGAAGCTCTTCCCTGTGAGGGTGCTGAGGTGCTGGCACAGGGTGCCCAGAGAAGCTGTGGCTGCCCCATCCCTGGCAGTGCTGGTGATGGGGCTTGGAGCAACCTACTTAGTGAAAGGTATCCTTGCCTGTGGCAGGGGGTTGGAACTGGATAATCTTTAAGGTGCCTTCTAACCCAAACAATTCTATGATTACATTCTATGATTCTATTGGATTTTACACCACTTGGTTACATTGTCTTGCTATTGCATATGCATTCAAGTTCGATTTTCTCTGCAATGTCCACAGCCAATCTAGACTTAGGACTCAGCCAGGCACTCAAGATGTCATGGTTTATTCTGCGCTAGCTGAGCGGCTGCCCTTCCTCTCTCACACTGAAGCCTACACTAGCAAAGGTACTAAGAGACCTCAAGCAGTTGATGACTACAGCCTGAGATGCACTAAGCCAGCTATTGTAAACTAGCTCTGAGACCATCATATTGTTTCATTAATGATCTTTTCTATGTCTGAAGTGGAAACTTTTCAGTGTGCTCTTAGCAGTGGGTAACATAAGGGGATGAACAACAAAGTATTTGAGATATGGTCAACCAAGGTTCTGTGTCAGCAGAGCAGTTTGGGAACAAAATCATACCAATATTGCTCCCTATGAAGACCAATTAACAAAGTGCCAGTGTTTCCCCCGTGACAACACCAAATGTCCCGCATGAAAAAAACACCTACTGCAGTGTGCCCAGGGCCAGGAGGCAGAACTGCTTGTGCTGGTAGCCTCCTGGAGCAGAGGTGCTGTCTCTAGCAGATCACTTCCCATATATGTTGCAATTCAGGAATATGGCACAGAGCGTTACCTTTTCCATCTTTCTTACAATTACATTTTAAACAAGAGAGCGTTTGAGTAGTAGGCTATGGGGGAAGGGAGGGGCAACACTCTAGAAAATCCTTTTTCCTTTTTATTATGGTATTGAAACAATAGAGTGATTTCTACTTACAGCTACTTACCATATATTCAAAGCTTTCCTGGAAATAGACATCTTTTTCCCAAATGTAGTTTCTCCACACAACTCCCCCAGAATTACATGACAGATACAACCCCCAGCCACCTATATCTTTAAATTTTTAAGTAAAAAGGATAGAGCAGGGCACAACACCCACATAAAAACACCACTTACCTTATCACCCTACAGAAATCTGGTGCCTTTTAATATTTTCAGTAATTTAAATTGTACACAGATGTTTACAACCCTGTATAAACAGAACTGAAGAAGCAATGGGGAAAGAGCTGCCTCTGTTTTCACAGTGTTTACCCCAGGGAGCAGCTTTTGGTTTGAATGAAGCTACCCTGGTTTATGAAACTGTCACATGAAAGCAAGATGGGGCACAACATCTACACCAGCTCTAATCTAATCTTTCACCCTTGCAGACACACATACAAACCAACATCTTTTATAACCACAAGCAGTGTCCTTGGAATCAATGGTACTGTGCCCCCCTGCATGTGTGTGTAAGACAGCATCCTAAGGTTGGAATACAAACAAAATCTAGTTACTAGTGGCAGAAAGAAATGCAAAAGACAAATGGTACCAGGCAAGTAGCTGAAAGTTGCACACATCAGCCTGACATGGAAGAAACAAAACCACCTGTGTTTCCCCTGTTTGCTAAAATACTCTAAAAGCTCTATTAAAATAGGTGATTGTTGACCATAGATGTGGCATGAATCAGTGGCACCTTTTAACATACTGTTTCTAGGAATTAGATCATTACAGAATCATCACGCAAGCCATGTACTCACCATAGAAATTATGCCTTCAGAAATAGATCTCCTGTTATTAGATAGTTTTAATTGCTTGTCCCATTCCTGGCATGCTGGGGTGCAATATGTAATTTAAAAACCATACTCAGCTGAGCACTGAGGAGGGAGAAAAAGACCAGTGCTCCATCCAGCAAACACTTTCAGAACTCAATAAACGGCAGTTAATCAGAGATAAAATGTTAGAAACAGTACTGGTTTACCACTTTAGGAGCAGGTTTACTACTTTGCTACTTTAGGTTTACTACTTTTGTTTTGCAGTGTTTTATATCAGGAGTAAGTCACGTCTAAATGTCAAACGTGATAAACCATACCAGCACATTTCCTCTAGAGCTCATGCAAAACCAACAAGACAATTTACCTGGTGACTGTGAAGAACCTCAGCCTTACCAGGCTTTGTAATTGCAGGACACACTACAGAAAAAGTTCACATAGCTGCATTGCTGAAGAGTATGTGTATGTATACATACAGAGGGATGGATGCACCAGTCAAGATGTATTCTACAAATACAAAACAATGGTGCATCTGCTTCACGTTGTGGTCTGGATAGCATCAAGAACTTCCACCTCTGGAGGCACCTCATGTATGACAATGTTGCCTGATGTTAAGTTTTTGTTTTGTTAGCCTTATACTTCGGTTGCTAGAGCAAGAAATAATATGGTAACTTGAGCTGTCTTAGGTCTATAAAATACTAACGTTGAGATGCTCACAAGGAGGGCCAGATTATCCATTACTTCAGCAACGAAATCAGGTTATGTAAAAAAAACATCTCTTTAGGATCTAGTTTAAAAAACAAACAGCAAAATCCTACTCTGGCAGATATAGTCAAGTGACCCCTACATAACAAAACCAGTATTTAAGAAGTGACACAACTGGCTTGTACTGTGTGCCTGACTGATCATCAGTGGCCTGTTACTAGAAAACAGAGATTGGAAAACTGCATTCTTGTATGAGATGTGGACTACTGAGGTTTGTTACCACTCATCACTTGATGGCTCTATTACCATCCATATGGGTTCAATCACCACATGTTCAAAAGGAGCAGGACTGCCCACTGCTATCAAACTGGACTTATTTATTTTGGGAGAGATTTATGAAGCTCTGAGTGCAACTAACCAGATGGAAACCAAGACACCTTTTCTTCTTCCCCATTCACCCTCAACAAGGGAAAACATTCACTTGTTCCTGAGATGATGCTCCCACCGCAAGTTGTTCTGCATCCTGATTAATTGTGGGTGCTGCTGAGCAGCCCTTTCAGGAAACTGCAAATCCCATCCTGGATGAGCTACAACCAAGTTTTCCATGTGCCTCACAAATGCCGCATTCAATACATTAACAACTATCTGTAGTTAAAAGATAAATAGAAGTACAGGTGAATTAGAAACCAGAATTCTGCTTCCCGGATTCACTGAAAAGAGTGAATTCCAAACAGGATTATAAATCTACTAATATACATGAAATGGTATAAGCATTTTTTCTACTCCATCCTTTACAGTGCAGCAAATTACTTTGGAATAACATTAAACTACACTATAATTCATGAAATCAGTTACATCACAGTGTGAAACTTGGTATGACTTTTTGAGAAAACAGAAAGCAATCTTCTCATATCCATTTTTCTCAATGTTTTGTTGTTCTTTTTTCCCTTGAAATAACTCTTTATCTGATCACGAGTCAGGACAGCACTGGAGTGTGACCAAGTAACCAGTGGGCAGCACATGACTGCAGTAGGATCAGTCAAGGCTCCATATTTGTGTCCTGGAAGTTGGGGATATCCACGTTGGTATACACAGCTTTATACACAGAAGGTCTTGACTGAAAGCTCCAGACCACTTTCTTAGCACTAGGAATGCAAAACCATAGCATTTGCTCTTTTTTCTTTGTTGTTTTTTTTGGGGGGGTTTTGAGGGAGGGGGGAGGTTGTTCTTCTGTAAAGCAGCAGATTAACTCCATCTGAGCAGCTTGGCTACTTAGGATAGCCTGCCTAGGGTAAACACAGCACCCAAAATATTTTTGAAAGAAGTGTTTGCTCAATGAAAGATAAAATAAATGAAAACAAATTCTTCATCTGCTCTGAATGAAGAGGAAGGGAAAAAACAGATATTATCAGAGTGTGCAATTAAGCTCCAAATGAAAGGATATTGTTTTCCTCATCAGGATTGTTTTGTTAAGATGCACTTCAGGAGCATGAAACCACAAAGGGCATGCCATGAAACGTGAGGCCTCTCTGGAAACAAATCCCTGTTGTGTGATCAAAGGAAGATAAGTGCTGAGGCGTGAGCCTGGTCAAATTTATGAGACAGCTTTGCTTCCCACATTAAACCACAGGCTTGCGGCTTCTTTCCATGGGTTTGCAAAACCCTATGATCAGTGAAAAGCTTTATTAATGTTTTTTATGTAATACTAGTATATTTATGTGATAGACTCAAAAAGTACTGAATTTTCTGATCAAAATTTTATGTTATTGCTCCTTCCTTCAGAAGACACTGTCTTTCTGCAGTGTTGCCGCACTAACCTCTGTTCTGTGCCGTTATGTCTTGTGCTGGTGAAAAGCAAATTGGACAAAGCTGCCATAACACGTTTTTATCTATGATACCTGGATTCCTTCAGCTCAGGTTCTCTAATAATTTGACAAGTCAATGTAAAACTTCTGAGGTTCCTTTTCAAACCCAAATGTCTGATGATGTGCCCAGTGAACTAAAGAGAGTCCTTCCACTGGTTTTAATAGGTCCATGAGCATACTTATCCTTGCACCTATAAAGAGTATGTGCAAAATGACCAGTTCTGCAGTTGCATAGCTAGCCACCTATGTGAAATTATTCATTCTTCACTGATCCAAATAGTAGGCTTATAAACTTCAGTTGTAAGTTAGTGATAGGAGTGGGGGGAACAGGGCGATGGAGCACACTCACCCTTGTTTTTTCAGTGAGGGTTAGGTACTTAGAGATTACACCCCAAAACATCCCAACAAATCAATTACCTGGAAAATTCTTCTTCTTCATAAATTACCGTTTTGTCCAAATGGAAACATTTCAAACTCAGTGAAACTTCTGACAGACTGGGGTTTTGTCTATTCTCTTGCTAATTCCAGAGGGACCAACAGAAGCAGAAATGGCCCAAGTCACGACCTTGACCTTTCAACTGGAAAAGGACATTTCTCAAAACTCCCATTTCACAAGGGAACCTTTGAAAGCATTGACTCCAACCCAGAAACCACAGTTTGAAACACCTTGAAAATTTCTGTAAAATACACCTGTCACCCCTTTGGCTTTCTATGACTGTCGCTTCCCATTTCACGTTTCCAAAATAAACAGTTTGCAGCAGTATATATGGGAACCTCAGCCAGTCTGTAAGGGAAGAACATAAATCCAAGTCTAACGAATGGCAGCCATGAAGGATGCTCTAAACCAACACACAAAAGCAAGCTGCTTATTCCAAACAGCCAAACATACATTCAGAAGCACTCCAGCAGGTGAGTAATTCTGTTTCTAATGATGGATGAAGGGTAACCTCGTGTCATGTAAATATATGGAAGACAGACTTCCTACTGGAACCTTCTCAGGAACAGCAATATTTATTACAGCATTTTCTGTTGCTGTAATATTTAGTATACCAGTATTTATTACAGCATTTTCTACCCAAAAGGGCTTGTAGTCCTGTGCTTACAACCTGATTTACATACCATGTGCACAGCTCGTGCTGGAACGCAGCAGCTACATGATATGCTGCAACATCATCTTTCTTCTTGCACTGTTTGTTTTCAGTAAAGCTGCTCTATTCATTGCGACACACGGGCTGTCAGTATATTTACACAGCCATACAGGATTTCCTTCCTAGCTGCATCTTGCAGGGAAGCCACCACCCATTCTGCTCTGGTCTTTTTAGCTGGTTTGTTTATTACAGCTGGAAGAAAGTCTGTTTGTTCAAACACCCTCACTGTCACTCAAATGTCTTCTTCACGGTTTTCACTTGGTTCCCCTTACAGCCTAAACAGGGCTTGATAACTACCACTGCCTTTGGAGAGTGCCAATCAGATGGACAGGCATCAGCTAAGGACCTGAAGCTGCATCAGGCTTCATGTCAGGCAAGATGTGTGTTTCTGTCACCCCTGCTCCCTCAGTGCTTTCAGGTTCCTAAAAGACTAGAGTGCTTTTCTCCCACATAAAGTACCAGAGGACTGGATTAACAGATTTTAAAGGCTAGGGAGGTCTAATCTTCTACAGAACACCTACTTCAGAGTTTCCCCCAGCACATCTTGAGATACAAAACATAGTTCAGTCTCGAAACAAGTAGCTGTGGGAAGGCTCAATAAAAATGTACTATTTGCTACAGAAACCTGATGGAAAAGACATTTGCTGTGCTGAGAAAACAGAGTGAGGCATTGAAGTCAAGCATGATACGTAATAAATATACTTTTAATATCAAACATTATTTAAAAATAATAGCTAACAGAACGCCCTTTAATTGCATTTTGCTTTTCAGTACTGGGTTGATGGAAAGGAAAACTCGTTTCCTATTGCTGTCCCAAAGCTATGGCCATAAAAATAGTTAATTGCAAAATACTCGATTCCTGTTTCTCTTATGGCTTCAGGTTGTGTCATTAAACTTACCCGTATGCAATACATAAATATGTTCTTTACACTAAGATACTTCTAAGTCTCTTTCTTAAGACCTCTCCCCACTCCCCCCCCAACATCACTGCATGGATAGGGCCAGATTTTGCCATCTCCTGTGACAGCTGCAAGATTTAACGCTGGAGACTCTTCAAAGGGGAGACGATGGATAGTGTCTGTGCTGCCAAAACCACCAATGTTTATTCTCCAAGAAAAATGGATTTGAAAACAGTCACGACTGGAAAGATTAAACGCCTCCCTTCTGCTCCTTCAGTTTCTCCCAACACTGCCTTCACCAAGCCCCCAGCACACTCTATGGCTCCTTCTTCCTTACTTCTAAGTTACCATCTGTAGTTTTAGCCTAACAACACTACCACACACCACTACTGTCACCGTTTCAAAATGCTGTCTCATAATGTCTGCTGTGTAAATCCCCACAGTTTGCTTTTCCAGGTCCAGCATTGGATATTACTATCCCTTCTTATGATGCTGCGTGTTCTCGCTGGCAGAGGTGGCATCAGCAAGAGGCTAAGAGTCTTGCAGGCAGGTTTCCAGCCACAACACTGAAGACACCCATAACCAGCTTAGACAGGTGTTTCCACGTTGACAAAGAGCTGGTTTTTGTTGAGGCAATTTTGCTCAGGTTCCAGAGAATATTTACCTTGAGACAAGTCAGAAAACTGCAGAAAAGTTGGTTGGAATGGATTTCTAGAGGCCATACAATCTATCCCCATCCTCCTTAAACCAGGACAATTGCCAGCAACAGATGAGGTCAGTGGAGAACTTATCTAGCCAAGTCCTGAATCCTGGGATGGCAGAGTACACCATCTCTGCACACCTCATACCTGGGCAGCATGAACTGCTTGTGCAAGAAGGTTTTTCCAAATCTCTGGTCAGAACCTGCCAAGCCACAGTCCATGATTCCCACCCCTCTTGCCATCTGCCACAAGCAGGAAGAGTTTGGCTCCTTCATCCCACAATACCTTCAGGAAGTTGGGATGGGTTTACATGCAAACTGATACTAATGAAGGTGGATGAACCTTAAAGGGCTGCATCTAGTAACTGAAAACAAACCTTCTTCTTTCCAGAATAAATGCATTCTAACTCTTTTTTTTGCTCCAGTACAGCATGTTGAAGATGTCCCTGCTCATTGCAGGGGGCTTGGACTAGATGACCTTTGAGGGTCCCTTCCAACCCAAACTAGTCTATGATTCTGTCATCCTGGTCTTCAGCTGAAGTCTCTAAGGACACCTTTCACTATAACAGAAGTACTCAAAAACCACCAGATACCATCCCCCACCCACCCAAACCTTTGCAAAAGCTTCCAGGTAGAATTAGAACTGCAAGGTTTTTTTATCATCATCCACTTTCAAGCAGCCCTACCCTCTTCTCCAGCTTGACAAAGGAAGGTTTCAGCTTGCCCAGCAGCTGTTTCCACGTGCAGTGGAAACCTCATATGCAGCAGCACGTCGACAACAGGAAATAATGAGGTAAACCAAATCATATCTGGTCAGAACAGCAGTGAAGTTTATAACTTACACATGCAGATTTGCATGGTTCAAGCACTTTGGACAAATAGCCATGTATTAGGTCATTACCTAGACCACGTGTTAACATCCTGGGCTGTCTATTTGTTATTTATCAAAGTGCAGTGCTCACAATTTGAGGGCACATGCATAAGTTTTCAGAAGAGAAGAAGATCCCAAGAAAAGCAAAATCAGAGCAGACCTGGTTAGCTTTTGCCAGCACTGGCTGGTTTTCCTGTGAGGCATTTGGCATGTGGGTTTGGCGTCCTCAAAGCTGGGTACAATCATTTAACTGGGTAATTCAAGTGATTCAAATGCATTCCAGGTGAACCCTATATCAGAGTAGTTTGTGCAGTTCCTGAGCTCATAAGAGTGACCTCAGCATGCAATTCTCTTGATGATAATGTAATCTAAGCTAACTTCCTACGCATGTATATGCTCTAACCAGCACACGTTTGAAAGCATATTAAATATATCGATGAACAAAACTATACCTTACATTATATAGCTCTTTGCACAGCTTTTGGCTCTAACATGCTACAAATTCATGAGAAGTGTGGAAGAACTGCCAGACCAAGTCGGTCCATCTAGCATAGAGTCCTGTATCCAACCATGTCTGAAAGCAAGAAGCCTATGGAAGAACAAGGCAAGCACAAAGTGTTACTTTGCTGACATATTTCTGCAGCTTCCAGCATTCATATTTGCCATTTCTCTAACTCTCAGCATTTCCAACATCCCCAATAGTAAAATCAACAGATTAATCACTTCATGAAAACATACCTCCCTGTTCTTTTCATTGCTCTGAATAGTTTAGTATGATTAGCAAACTTCATCATCGTGCAGATTTTTTCCCTGATCAACTCTGAATATGCTGAAAACCACTCGCCTCAGCAGAAGCACTTGCGGAGTTTTCTCCACCAAGAAGATAAAGTATTTACACCTTCTCTCTATTGCCTACCTTCTAATTAGGTAGTAATGCTCAGGCACCATTCCTCTCAGACCTGGACAACTTTCTTTGTGAACCTTTGGTGAGAAATCTTAGTAAAAGTCTTTTGCAAGCCCAGGTAGATGATCTGAACTGGATCATCCTATCCACATGTCCAGTGACATCTTCAAAGCTGCAGCAGATCTGAGACAGCACTTACTGCTGCCTTCCCATAAACATCCTGTTTATTTCAATCCAATCTGTGTGCTATTAATTGCATTCTTTCCAATAAGTCCACCAAATTTAGTAAGCTGTAATTATTTATTTAGACAAAGGCATTGCCCCAACCTTGCTAACAATGAAGTCAATTGTTTAGTGCAGATAGTAATAAATGAGTCATCTTTTTTGCTCCAAAATAAAAAAAAGTTACTTTGTTCACAGGTGTAGCATATACAGGAATAATGTGGAAAAACGCTGACAGGATTCTGTAGCATGAAACAGATGGGGCTGCAAAAATGACCATATTCCTCAAGACACATGCTTCTCCAGAATCAGAACCTATGGCATGTTTTTGTATTAATAATAATAATAACAATAAAAATAACAGTTATAAAAATAATATCTCTTTTCCTTAGATATCTATTCTGCTTTGGTTCATAATAACTGAAGCTTACACAGCTCTTTAGCTAAAGAAAACCTATTCTATGCAGACTTGATGCATTTGACGACATCCTGTTTATTTCAAACAGGACTTCTGAGTGTCACTGGATAAAGAAGACTTAAGAGCACTTCTTCAACATCTTGCTATCCGATGGTAGAAAATGTATTTGAATATCCTAAGCTTCTTTGGCAGTTGTGGCTTTTAAATAGCCAAGATCATATAAATAACAGTCATAAAAATAAACAGTCTGATGCTCCAATCATGAATACAGCTCTTAGTGCTGTGATTACTATACGCTGCCTGACAAGTTTTTAGGACTTGTCCCTTGCTTGTTATTGATTATTCCACAACTGCAGGACAAAATCCCTCACTGGCTTCCTTACTCTGCACAGACATGTCTCCAGCTCTCAACAGACTTTGCTCACCCCAAAGATCAAGTGAAAGGTCACGAATCCAGACTAATCACAAAGATTGGACTCAGCAACCTGAGACCTGACCCTGCTCCCCGCCAATCCCCCCAAACATTCCTGTGGACTTCAGTAGTGTCTGGAGAAGTCCATAACTTCTCAGACTTGACTCTGGTTCAGTTTTGTTTCCAACTAGGGTTACAGCATTGCTGTAGGCTTATATAAAATGTGTGTTTCTCTTCTGAGTATTACTTCTTCCTTTTCCCCCTAAAGCAGGGGAGTCTCTTCCCCTCTCTTTCCTGACCTGAGAGCAAAGCATTTCACAGAAAGCATCTCCATCAAACAACAAAACCTCTGGCACACAGTTCAATAACTCACATCAACACTTCCATCTCTAAAAATGTGCTAAAAATGCTGGGAAGAAAAGGAAACAGAAGTGATGTGTAAAGTTCACCTTTAACCTCATTTATCCCAAAATTTAATAACTACATCCTGGCAAAACAATAGGCATTTTCCTCGGATCACCAGTCACAAGGGACAGAACATAAACTTTATCTCTGGTCTCTCTGATGAGGTTTTGATGAGAAGAAAGTGAAATCAGACACACACACACAAGTTGCTAACAAGAAGAATCTGACAGAGGAGAGCAGTATCTCAGGATCGTCAGCAAAACTACAAGTTGAGAAACATAAAAAGATAGTTCGCTGTGTTCTGAGGGTTGTCTTTTTTTAATATTCCATGTGATATTTCTGCCAGCAGTTTTACTCCTACCATGTCATAAACTAGTATTTTATCATCTTTGAAAAACTACATGGTCCACATTGGTACTGATTTTGGGCATGCTTCTTTGCTTCCCCTACCACTCCCTGCTATACTGCTATTCTTCTCCAGTTTTGTTTATTGTGATGGGGAAGATGAAGGTGTCTTGCCCTGTGTATGCACAGGTCCCACCACTAAAGGAGTTCAGATTCTCTATACATAGAATCAACAAGGTTGGATAAGACCTTTAAGATCATCAAGTCCAACTGTTCCCCAGTGCTGCCAAGGCCATCACTAAACCATGTCACTGAGGGGCCTCATCTACACAGTTTGCGAACCCTTTCGGGGATGGTGATGCCACCACTGCCCTGGGCAGCCTGCTCCAGTGCCTGAGCACCCTTTCAGAGAAGACATTGTTCCTAGTCTCCAGTCTAAACCTCTCCTGGTGCAGCCTGGGGCCGTTTCCTCTTATCCTGTCACTTGTTATTTGGGAGCAGAGACCAGCCCCCTCCTGGTTCCATCCTCCTTTCAGGTAGTTGTAGAGACTGATAAAGTCCCCTCCCCAAGACCTTTCTGCACTAAAGGTGATATCACTGTTGTCATCCTTCAAGTCTAGACACAAAATGTTTGTATTTTGATTTTTCAATGCCATCTTACATACAATGAATTGCATACTACCATAATAAAGGAAAAGAAAAAAAAGTTCATCTACTCACCTAGAGAGCAACAATTTACCCTGAAGTTTCAAATCAGCAGCACAGTCATCAGATTGACAGTTCCTCTCAAAAACAGTCTGTAAAAAGAGAAAAGAACTATTACAGCACGAAAACAGTATGATCAGAATTCAGAGAAGGAACACGTCTGCATGAAATAAAAAAACCCACACCAAAATCTGTGATACAGGAATATATGATGTGAGTGTTCAGGAAATTCAAAGGCAGACAGATCTCATCTTTATCAGAAGCATTTTTATTCTCTTCTAACTGAACAAGAAGTCTCACCAGAACCACTTTCTCAGAGGTTTTCCTCAATCCATTCCCACTTCTCATCTGACAAGTATTACTGCTTACACAACATTTCTGGCACTCTCATTTCTCTCCCCAATGCATGTGCATGAAAATGAAACAGAAAAGAAGCTATTTATGAAACTATTTTTAGTCCTAAGAATTGCAAGGAAGGAAGTAATGCACCAAACTTATTCACTAGCCTATATTAAAGATAAAGAATGAAACTTATTTTCTTTTTATATATAGAACCACAGACTGTTTTGAGTTGGAAAGGACCCTAAAGCTCATCCAGTTCCAACCCCTGCCACGGGCAGGGACACCTTCCACTAGAGCAGGTTGCTCCAAGCCCCTGTGTCCAACCTGGCCTTGAACACTGCCAGGGATGGGGCAGCCACAGCTTCTCTGGGCACCCTGTGCCAGCGCCTCAGCACCCTCACAGGGAAGAACTTCTGTGTGGTAGGAAACGTTTCTGCCATCTGGTAAGCAACAGATAATTATAAAGATGTTATGTACCAGTAGTACCATCAAACAATAGAACCACTGTCAATCTTGTGAACTCTGGTGAAGACCACCACTTAGGCAATTGAACAGATTGATAAAGCTGGGAACTGTGAAAGGATGACATAACCACTGGACATGGGCATGCTATTTAAACAGCAAAAGAAGGAATGAGTGAGAATTCTATCATCCTATGAAAACCTTTACTGATGTTTGCCATAGCTAAATGAGGCAGCCACCAGTGAGACAGAGGACAGGAACATGTTCCTGAAGTCCAAGACACCCAGATGCTGTCAAGATCATGGTTTCTTTCTCCTGCTCATAAGAACAGAGATCAATACCTCTCTGAACATATGACTAGAATTTTCATGCTGGAAGTTCATTCTTTCAGAGTTGTAATGCTCTTCAGCTTACCAAACATTCAAAGAACAAATACCCAAAACAAGGGTTGCCAACACTGTTCACAGCTAGAAAACCTGACAATGCACTGATCTCTTCCATTACTATGAATATTCCTTTCTGTGGGTTTGGTTTCATTACTTTTATTACCAAAGTAAATATATTTCTATCATAATTGCAAACACAGAGCGAATCTGTGCAGGACACACGTAATGGTCAGTAGGGTTGGAGAGACTCAGGGTGGGGGGAAAGAATTAAAAAAAGATAGAGAGTTAATACATCTCTTAAGAAGCTCTGCCCAGCTATAATGGGACTGGAGGAAGACTTTGAATCTTAAGCCCAGAGGGCATAGAGATTCCTAGTCCTTGACTCTTCAGAAAGATTCTGGGCTAAGGAGGCAGACTGCTCACCTTCCTCTGTATTGTCAGAGCTCTCCAAAAAGGAGCAGACCCTTACGAAGTTAATTGGTGTTGGACTAGCGATATCAAACTATGCTGTAGGTTGTACTGACTTGCAACAAGAAAGATGGGAGGTTGCCATTTGGGGCTAATTTCCTTTGCCCTTTTACGATCCCACCTTTTGCTGTCTCAGAATTTCAGAAGCGGAAATTGTTGAGGATTTAAACACAAGGGCTGAACTTACCCTTCCTCCCTAATAAAGACCACCACACCGAGGGACAAGAATAGCCCCGAGACAGGAACCAGCATGAGGTATCCCTCTCAAAACATGGCATGTTTCAGAGGTATAGTCTCGAAAGTCTTCAGAATTAATCCTCAACCACCGTAGTAGCTATATATAGGAAATACTGTTTGACCTTCAGAGGAGAAAGAAAAATAAACTGTAGAAATATTCTTGCCTGACAGTTTCCCTATTTGCATTGCCAAAATCTTGGCAAAGCAAACAGAGCGACCAAAGAGATGACCTGCACGTTTCAAAGAATAAAGCACTGTAAGTATGTTTAAGTAAATACCTAATAATGTTGGAATTTTGTTAATAAATCTATAGTTGCAGGTTTTCAGAGAAAATTACTAAATATCTCATTTTCTAAAACTAAGGATGCTTCACTTCCAACACATCATGCACTAGGCAGCAAGCTGCTTTGAAATACTTTGGGAGTATTTCATTATGTCATAGAAACCCAAGTTTCTACACAGCACTGGGATGAGAGAAAGAAATAAGGATTAGGAGTCTGCCAGATCCATAAGTGTGTAGGAAAGAACCCTTTGCTTCTGTGGAGGATCTTGAACCCGAATCCATTCAGGTCTGGGAGGGAAAAAGGATCCCCAGTCCAGGCAGCTGCAGGAGCCACCAACGAAGCCACAGCTGGGCCCACAACCGCAGCCACAGCTGGTGCAGCAGCCCGCTTCCATCATAGACTAATGACACCTATGCATTATTTTACTATTTTCCACTGTTTCCATGGTCCAGATAGATGTTGCCATGACTCTACTCCACCTCCCTTTGCCTGCCACAGCCTCAACCCTGTAGCTTCTTAGTCAGCCTCCCTCCTCTTCTGTCTTGAGCCTCCCCTTCCCCAGCCTGTTGTTTCTTCTGCCTTTCCAGTTGAATAATTCCTGCCTGTTCAAATCCCTCCTAAAGAACTAAGAAGTAAACAGACTTTAAGTCATCATAACATTTATGAACTCTGCTTATATATTCTCTTACTCTGCCCTTACTTGGTCTACTTGGGGGCTGTGATTTCTTTGGCCAGAAACTCTACCTAACCCAACGCTGCATGTTGTTAATGCATGAGTCCATTTCTGGGATATGCACAGGCTGCAGTATAATCACTGATTTTAACTCTAAGCAATCTTTAAAGTGATTTCAGCTTTACAATACCAGGTTTTGGGATTTAGAGAGTTCTTTATGTATTAAAAGTGTTGAATAAGGTAACCAATAGGCTATATGTATTATACAGAACTGGTAAAAGGGAAGTAGGGCAAAATAAATTCACTGCACTGTGGAAACACTTCATAGTTTTGCAGTTACTGTTATCCAAAGTGAAGAGAAGCAATTTACCCAAAGTGAAGACAGGCAATTATAAGCAGTGGTTTTACTGAAGTCAATCAGTTCTTACTAGATTCCAGGATTTCACTTATGTGCTACCAAATACTTCACAGCTTTGAAGACGTGTACAGTTAGGAAGCTTCTTTACATGAGAAATACATACAAGAAAAATTTTGTGGGGGTGAGGTGACAAAAATTGCCCTGAATGAGAAACTCAGCTTCATCTCTTATCTCAAGGCAACAACACTTTTTCTGGCATTTCAAGGAGAGAAACAGGCATTTGTGTGCTCAGTAGCAGGGACAGGATAACCTCAGTATTTCTAGGACACATCTTTACTGTACAAAACCAAAGCTAATGTAAAGTGCAAACACTAGATCTACAGCAAAGCATAGAGCAAATCCAGCTTTTCCAGGGTCCACAATTTCTCACTGCACTCTCTCCTGCTGCACAGAACCCAGCAGCCATAGGGAATTGCTCTATAGCAGTTCCTACCAGGTCACCAAACTTCCCGGACAAACACGCTTATCTCAAATCCTGTGTGGCAACTTTTCTGGCTAAAAATGCCCCTGATGCCTCCTGGAAGTTCAAGGAATGTGGCAGATACATCCTGAAAGGTTAGCGGAGATGGATTTTGCCCACATCCTCCGGAGGGTAAGTCAAAAAGCCTACATTAAGATATACTCACTATAATGAGTGAATATACACATCTGTTCACAATTGAATATACAGTAAGGACAGACATAGAGCCAGCTGATAAGGAAGGGGATATGTTTAGATCTGGGCCTCAAAGCAAGTACCTTTGTGTCCACTCTGCCTCTTGAAGAGAGGTAGTGGATTAAATTCCACGTTCTGTGGTAAAGGCCAGGGGAAAACGTAGATCCCCCTGCCTCAGGAAGTAGTAGGAGGATGAATCTTTAATTCCTGCATCCTAAGGAATCCTAAGCACAAAGCTTCACCCAGTAGATGTGAAGACATTCTCCTTTTCCTTCTTGCTGATGGAGGACTGCTAAGGAATGCTGCTAGGAGCTAAAACAAGCAAGAAGGAGCCTGGCTTCTGCCTAATGGTCAAAGATCTCTGCTCAGAGAAAGGTGAGCTGGGATTTCAAACTTAGCTTGCTAAATTGCTTCACTTTCTTTCAATAGCTATATACAGTTAAACACATCTATGTTTCTGGGAGCAGGAAAGAGAATAGGAAAGAGAGAAAATGCAGAAAATAGTGGAAATCATCCAACAAACAAAGAAACAAATAGAAAAGAAAGAAAAGAAGCCCCTTCCCGCCTCAACCATTCTGTGATTCACTCTGAATCAGGCCTTTAACTACGTCCTCACACACCAGTCTATAAAAAGTTCCTTTCAATTCATAAACTGTGTCATGTACTTCAACAAGGATAACTCAGGTGATGCAAAATAATCTGGGTTAAGAATATAAGTATTCCAATCTCTACACTGATTTCCTGTAAATTGTCACCATACCCTATGGTATGTGGAGGGATGACGTGGCAATCAGATCATGCTAGTAACACAGAAGCTCTTCTAGGTAAAGAATACAGGATAAGGGGGCTTGTTAGTCTAATACTTCTTTACTTTTTAGATCTTGGTGCTAAACGGCTGTATTACTACATTATCAGGTGAAGCTGGGTTCCTGGGTCCTTCCTTAGGAACCAGGATATGTGATCCAATTTTTAAAAGTGCTGAGCTGTAAGCAAGTCTCACTACCTTTTCTAGGAACTATTTCCTGGTTGATAGCTTTACAAATCAGTTAGCCTAAATATAGACACGGGAGCCTGATCTTAGACCTTTCTTTACTTAGCCTTTAAATTTTCAAGTTGCCTGCAAAACAAAGCTATTACCTACCTATCTACTGACCACAGAAAAAGAAGTAGTGATTGACTCTCCCCAGAAATCCTGTGTTTCACTATACTACTCATAGAAATGGTCCATTCATACATCCTGCTGAGCCAAGTGCAAAAGGCTGATTAAAATTCCCACTAGAAAAGCAAATTACGGAAAACTTTACAGGATTTCATCAGATGTGCTGGCTATGAGGAGGACACACAATTTCGACAATACCCCTACTTTGTTGCAGAATAAACAGATGCCAAAGGCAGGAATATCAGGAGAGTGATAAAAATTCAACAGAATCCTACTATGAAACCAAAGAACTGTGCTGGTACTGCCTGATGCAGGCGACCAAGGTTAGCTAGCAAGCTCCCTCGGCTTCATGTAGACCCCATTAGAGCATGTCTTCATGGAAAGACAAGAGATGCTCATTTATAGTGCATTAGTGTAAGAAAACACAAACTGCCCAGTGATAATTATTTTAGTGCACTAGTAAGGATGCAACCATTTAAATCAAACTTTTCCAGCTGGGGAAGGCTACAGGGGAATTAATCCAGTTTATTGAGTGGAAGACTCTGGACCTATGGCTCATTACTAGCACCTTGCCATTTGTCAAGCCACCTAAGGCCAGATGCAATCATTCCTCCCCTATTCCATCTGCATGCTGCTTTCAGTAAACATTCAAAACTGGACCAGAGCACCAAGCTAAAAAGAAGACACTCAAATACAAGAGGAACAGGAACTCCCAAACAAAATCAGCTGTTTAGAAAAGATCAGGCATGAAACCTGTTAGCTATTGAAGGCAAGCATGAATTAATAAACATATGCATTAGTTATTCTTCACAGCAGTGAGCAGATTTAACAACGTAATCTTTTGTCCTCATATTCTCCTGGGGTGAAGAATGACAATTGGTGGCAATAGAAACATGCCCCCAGCCTTTTGGAGCTCTATTCGATTTCTAGTCTGACTCACTCCTTTTTCAGGCTGAGGCAATTTTTTCTTTTTCAAATCATTAACAGTTCAGATCATCCAAATCGCGCTCTCATTGCACAAGACTTCAGACCTTATAAATTCATAGAACAATAGATGAGAAAGACCTATCGGGTTAATTGTCCCATCTCCCCATACCATTATAGGATGGATTTCTGCAGCACATCTCTCAATATATTTTCCTGTCGTGTCATACATGGCCTTCCATTTATTTGGGATGACTACAGAAGAATTCAATTATATCATATCTCAGGAGGATTCTTTAATGACTTTTGAGAACTTTTTCTACTCTAAACCTCCTTTTTTCTACTACTAAAAGCGGAACCGTGTAAGATGAATCTTTCTCATTCAGGATGCTTTCGTACTTAAACATTTTAAAACGAGAGTCAAAACCTTTGTTACTCAGCACACAATTGTGTAATTAAAAATATAAAGGCATAATAACAATGACAAATGAAAAACAGATGTGGCAGCTGTTTCGTCACCTGGAAATGCAAAACCAAAAAAGTCTTCAAATCATCAGATATGCCATTTATGTCTACTTTTAGCTCATTTAGACCCCCAAGGATACATGAAAGATCTCTCCTATAATCCACCTGCACCTCTGTGGTTTTGTATTTATGAATGCTACTCTCAGCTGCCAGGGATTTTGTAGCACTGAGGTACTCTGAACTGAATGAACTAATACTATCATATTATCTCCTCTCAAGATGTTAGGTATTCCAATTAAGCTCTACTGATCCTTCATATAACTGCTGAAAAGATATGAACAGAGCTAATGGACCATGGCTTCCTGAAGTCTGTCTCTTGTCTCTGTAGCTTTTTAAGACTATTAGCATTTTCTTTTATAGCTCCACACATAAGCAGGAACTCTCCCTTTCCTAACAATTACAATTCTCCATCCACAAAGTAGTCTGGAAATTAAATGCATGCTGTGTTACACTGAACTGCAGAAATCACCCAGTAGGATTTTAAGTTAGGGTTCAGCTTGCAAATGCTTACATGATCATCTCTTTTTTTCTTTACTTATTTATTTGAAGAAGCTGTAAACTAAATATGCTGGTTTTGCCCAGGATAGAGTTAATTTTCATCATAGTAGCTGGTATGGGGTAATGTTTTGGGTTACATTGGATAACACAGGGATGTTTTCGTTATTGCTGAGCAGTGCTTACACAGAGTCAAGGCCTTTTCTGCTTCTCACACCACCCCACCAGTGAGCAGGCTGGGGGTGCACAAGGAGTTCGGAGGGGACACAGCTGGGCCAGCTGACCCAAACTGACCAAAGGGGTATCCCACACCATATAGCATCATTCTTGGTAATAATAAGTCAGAAAGAAGAAGCAAGAGGGGGACATTCGGAGTGAAGGTGGTTGTCTTCCCACATAACCAGCACGTGGGACGGAGCCCTGCTCTCCTGGAGATGGCTGAGCACCTGCCTGACCATGGGAAGTGGTGAATCAATTCCTTGTTTTGATTTGCTGGCATGTGTGGCTTTTGCTTTGCCTTTAAACTGTCTTTATCTCAACTCATGAGTTTTCTCACTTTTATCCTTCCAATTCCTTCCCCCATCCCAATGTGGGGGAAGTGAGTGGCTATGTGTGGCTTAGTTGCCAGCTGGGGCTAAACCACAACCCTACCACCCTAAGACAGGATCACCTTATGGTCTGGCTCTCCCTTAGCACATATGCCAAGAAATGAAGGTCTATATATCTTTGTGTATGTACATTATCATATAATATTGGCTATTGCTCTTTAGGAAGCCTGTAAGATTAAACCTAGGGATTAAACCATGTCTTGCACATACTCAGCTAAATTGGTTTTCCTCTACTGTTCAACAGGAATATGAACAAGTTGGACAGTTACTGGTCAAGCTTGTCATTGCTTAAGAACAAGCCTGCAGAAACATGCACTCTATCAGAGGCACTGATTTCCACTCGATTGTACAAGCAATGCACATACTCTGGGTGGGTCCTTTCCAGATTTCCTGGCACAAACTGCACCCAGGCCCTGCCAGTACAGCACCGACTCTGACCAAACTTGTCTAGAGCAAAAGACAGACACCACCAAAGGGATGAAAGAGGGAGGAGCGCAAATCATCACTTTCAGCAATCCAATTCCAACCAAAGGGAAAATAATGGAAATTAAGCAGGAAGGGTGGCACACAGTGGATCTCTGCAAGATTAGATGCAGAAGATAATTTGGGAGCTTGCCCTGCCCAAGTAGGAAATAATTTAGTGGCAAGATGTTTCAAGTAGAAAACAGCCATTAGGCTGACTCCTGCAGTCCCAAAGACCTCCTGTGTGCCTGGGTATAAGCCACTTAATCCTCAAATTTTACACCTATCCAGGTACTGACAAGTATACTCAGGTACTGAGGCTTCAGTGTATCAGTAAATTAAACTGCCGTAGCCTCCAAGACAGGAGCATCCTAACTCCTGACTCATGCCTGGGAATAGTTTGCAGTAGTTGGCACAGGCTAGAATGGTGCCAAGAGCCATTCCAGCAGCTTACCAGGATAAATCTGTCACTCCAATGCCTAGAAATGCCCTGGGCACAGCTCAGTTTGCTGCCAGAGATGTGACCTGAGTCAAGCAGGCACTCAGGGATCTCTATTCTGGAGAAGGCACCACCGACAAACGCGGACCATGCTGTGTGTATGGACACTACACTTCAGCCTGCCCATATCTTCTAATTGCTTTATCCTCAGTATGAGACCCTGTGTGCATGTGCTTGTCTTGCGATAGAGAATGGCACTATTTGCGCAGCAAACCGAAAATCACTAAAGGTGTTCATAATTCTGCTCCATAAAAATCCTCCTGTACTTTCTCATACCTGCCAACTAAGCAAAGTTTATGTGCGAATGCTTAACCAGCTTTTCAGGCACAGGTTATTTCCAAGAAATAGCCCTCTGCTTTAAAAGGGTGAAGTTTATCCCAGAGATGAGCAGCTTCAGCCACCCGCAGATGCAGCACTGTACCCAAGTCAGTGGCACAGCTGGGAACAGAATGTCCTAAACACATTCTGTCTCTTCTTAATCCTCACGAGCAGTTTTATGGCAGACCATTCACAAAGTCTTGAAGACACTGATGCAATTGAATCTACTGGACTATTTTCCTGTAACAAAGTGGTGTCTCCTTCCACATAACAGCAGGTGATTTTATTACATGATTTAGAATAGGCAGACTTCTACCATACCACATTTCAAACTCCGCGATACATTACTCGATACTACTAGGAACAAATCCCCACTGTATTTGGCAGGAGATCCCTCTCCTTGGTTGATATGTATTTATACCGTGTGTATACAAACATAAATGTTATAGTACAAACCACCACCAACAAACTAAGCCAAACCAAGTTCTAAATATACATTAATGTCCCTGAAGTAAGAAAACATACTAGTTTTTTCCAGTGGATGGAGGTAGCAACTGGATTTGGGAGGCAACAAAGAAACTAATGGAAAGCCACCCTCAGGGTGGGAAGCTTTTTTTTCCCCCACCCAATCTCAACCCACCAGATGTTTGAGCAAAACTGAGCTGGCTAACCACTTACAACTTGGAAAGATGTGATCTTCTCCACACAACCAGTCTCCACCCAACAATTGTACAAGTTTCTGAGGCATCCATCAATAGACACATACATGTAACCCTTAAGTATTTGCTTGTGCTACCACAAAAAATTACGCCAAGCTATAGCAACCATCGTTTCTTATAAGCACATACAAGAACCAAGAAGATAATTAAGTCCATGAGAAATTACATGTTACTGTATCCTGCGCCATATAGTCCCACAGGCCAGTTTAATTACATTATTACTTCATTCTGAAGTACTAGAGCCTCTTTGCCTGCAAAAAAAGGCCAAGAAGTCCCAAAATTGCATGCATTTTCATCAGGAAACTTCAGTTAAGGTCTCTTTCTTTAAAGCAACCACATGTTCAGATTATTTCTCATATTTTGATTGTTTCAAGCACAGTTCATTTAGGAATAGAAGCAGGCTCCTTCACTGAACAGTCAAGGTTTGGTTTTGTTCTGATTTATTCTTAAATACAAGCATTTTTGCACTGCCTTACAATAAAAGCTGCATTCTTTTAAAACAAACGTGACCAATAAATAGAAGCATTTTGAATGATATCACACATCCACAAACTCCTTCTACTACTGTAGTCCAACTGATTAGCCCATGACCAGACTGTTCTCTCACATACAATGTAATACTGATCTACCAGATGAATATCCAACAAAATCCTTTCCTGTGATTAGGAAGCTCACTTTTGGTGGTGGGTGTCCATGAACATTATTTCCAAGCTGCCTCCTTAATGCATTAGGGTAAAGCACTATGAAGATCATCATATACTCAATCTAATCTTCAGTTCTCACATCAAGAGGCCTCTTGACGGCTTTCCTACCTCCTTGTGTGTACGCCATCAGGCTGCACACTCCCGTTGGGAAGTCACACATGCATGCAGGGAACATCTGGTTCATGAAAAACAAACTGAAATCACAGGAAAAGCGATCGCTTCAGCTTTAACATCACTTTAGTTTAAATAAAATCATATCTAGGTGACTTTAAAGCCCACATTTGCAAGATGTGTGGCTTTTCAAGTGGGTCTAGCGGACTTGCAGTAGGATCTTGAAAGACAGAACTTTTCCCCTTTCCTGCCCAGTCAGAGTTCCCTCCCATTTCTTCAGCTATTCTCTATTTCCAGCTTATTCTCCTGCATTCCTTCACAAAACCCAGCCACCTGAACTTTTTAGAAGCCTCTTAACAGTATCTTAATGCTGTCTCGAAGCAACAGATGCAACATTTCTGATTTCAAAATGCCACTTTCTGACTGGATTAATAGGATCTAGGGCTTTGGAAAACCACACACAACTAGCTATATTTAAAGACTTGAGTGCTAGCACTAACACTACGCTTTTATTCTATTTAATACTGCCCTCACCCATCCTATAACTTCTGGCAAAAAGAGCCCACGTAATCTGTCCTGGACTTCCAAAATGTAAGGTCCCTCTGTAATCTTTAGATTCTTTGAAAATGTAAATCCTTTGCTATATAAACTTTGCTTCCTACTTTCCCTCTTGGCCTTTTAGAACAATTTCATCTCGTGAGACAACAAGAATCCTGAAAGATTCACAGAACAGTTAGGGTTGGAAAGGACTTTAAGATCATCTAGTTCCAACGCCCTGCCATGGTCACACTAGACCATGTTGCCCAAGGCTCTGTCCAACCTGGCCTTGAACACCGTCACGGATGGAGCATTTACCACTTCTTTGGGCAACCTGTGCCAGTGCCTCACCACCCTCACTGTAAAGAACTTCTTCCTTATATCTAATCTAAACTTCCCCTGTTTAAGTTGAAACCCATTACCCCTTGTCCTATCACTACAGTCCCTGATGAAGAGTCCCTCTCCAGCATCCTTGTAGCCCCCTTCAGACACTGGAAGCTGCTCTGAGGTCTCCACGCAGCTTCTCTTCTCCAGACTGCACAGCCACAGCTTTCTCAGCCTGTCTTCACATGGGAGGTGCTCCAGCCCCTGATCATTCTTGTGGCCTCCTCTGGACTCACTCCAACAGCTCCATGTCCTTTTTATGTTGAGGACACCAGAACTGTACACAATACCCCAAGTGAGGTCTCACGAGAGCAGAGGGGCAGGATCACCTCCTTCAACCTGCTGGTCACACTCCTTTTGATGCAGCCCCGGACATGGTTGGTTTCTGGGCTGCAAGCTCGCACCACCAGCTTCTGTTGAGTTTCTTGTCAATCAAAACCACTATGCTCTGATTTTCCCGTGAAAATGGTCTTTGAGGACCCTGCCACCATGCCCTAGGGCTACTCCTCAGGGCTTTGTCACCATGACTGCCACACTAGCTCTAAAGCTCTTCCCACTTCCTTAGGTGCAAGCACACTTGCAGGCATACTCCATGCAAAAATCTGTTTCTGACTAAGCTAAGTGAACAACATCTGGAAAGCAAATGGAAAGAGATTGTTAAACTCGCTCCCTCTCATCCAAATACACAAGAAACCAAGTCAGGGAAATTCCCACTGTATTTCTGTTTCTAGTCTATAATGTCAGCATTTAGGTATTTAAATATTGATCCGAGACTATGCCTGCAGGGCAAGATGAGACCTTTGATTTTAAACCCAGTGGTAAAGCATCCAAGCAGTTTTGCTCATGTAACACTTCGGTTTTCAGCGCATTGCCTAAGTTCCAAAGCTCTCTCCAAATTCCCATCATACTGTTGCAACAATACAACATTCAGATATGCTAACAGCCACACAATCCCTCTTTGTAAAATTAAGTATTTCTTCGATGCATCTTTCATTCATACATTTATAAAAATAAACCTTACTTGAATAAATACTCATCTCTTTAAGTAAAAGGATTATAGCCAAAAACAGTTCAAAACACTTGGGTAATATGACAAAGCAAATCTCTTTTAAGCATTTTAGTTACTTTTTTTCTTTTAATGGTATTCAGGGGCCTGCAGTTTCAACACAGCAACATACCCTTGTGAGCAGGATCAGAAAGTAATGTTATGGATGATCATGCAACCATTACTTAATAGACATGAGCTTCCCAGGGTTAAAAACCAGATCTAACAATTCACTGCTAAAAGCCTCAGACTCCAGACAGTCTTTTTCACAGGGTTTTTTAAGTTTCCTGTTCACAAGCAATGCCAGCTCATAACTGTAAGCATGCTTGGAAAATAAACTTAACTGGATGCAACCCTTAGCAACACGATCTAACTTGTAAATTGGCTCCACTTCGAGCAAGGAACTGGATCTCAAAAGGTCCCTTCCAGCCACAAACTACCCTGCAATTCTGACACACAAGAATTTTTGCAAGCCACAGAAATCCAATTTCCCTGTGGAGCCTCAAGCGTCACAGTTGGATGCTCCAGTGCCGGCACTGTGGGAGGCTGAATTGTCCTACAGCTGCAAGGACTGTGCTCAAAGTGGTGTCTTTGGAAAGGTCACTAACAGGGTCTCTCTCCTCACCTGCTTCATGAACCCTGAAGGTGTTTAATACCTTCAGAAGCACTGTCTTGATCACTCCTGTCAAAACCTGCCAAAATTGGCCAGCATTTTCCGAAGATACAAGTGAAGTCGAGACAGACAAACAAGACAGGCAGGGTAATCACATTCACTTCAATTCCATCGGGAACAATTTGGAAGAAAGAAGAAAACAAACAAAATAAATCTTTACTCTCTAAATTAGAAGTGTTTTGGCATTAAGGGAGTTCTCATGCTCTCATCAAAATTAAAGACTAAAGGGTTTTCTGCAGTGAAGTGGAGCAAAATGGGATCCTAATAAGTACATGGCTGCACCTACGCTTTACTTTTTCCAAAACAACCCCATCCTATTTTAGCAGAGTATGTCCTGCATTAACTGCAGGAGTGGGTTTCCCCTGCCATATGGCTGCACATGAGGAACCCTCAAGAAAAGAGGTCAGTTGGGCCAGGCAAGTTTTCCTTTATTCTGTCCTCTGTTCCCCCTTCATACAAGGGAGCAAATTCCCACATCCCCCTCTGGAGTGAGCCCTGTCCCTCCAGCACTAATGAAGGCTCAACCTGGACAGAAGGCCAGGTTGAGACTTCACAAGAACCTGCTACAGAAAGGGAAGAACCAGAAGGAGCAGGGACCTTCTCTGGACTTCTGAAATCACAGAATCACAGAATGGATTGGGTTGGAAGGGGCCTTAAAGCTCATCCAGTTCCAACCCCTGCCACGGGCAGGGACACCTTCCACTAGAGCAGGTTGCTCCAAGCCCCTGTGTCCAACCTGGCCTTGAACACTGCCAGGGATGGGGCAGCCACAGCTTCTCTGGGCACCCTGTGCCAGCACCTTACCACCCTCCATCTTCTCAGCACAAAGACCCTGAAACAAGAAAGTGACCTCATCTTGCACTGTCCAACTTTGTCAGCACAAGTCTTTAACATATCATGGAGGAACACTGGAGTCACCCACAGTAAGGATTGTACAAAAAGGCTACTGTGTGCAAACAACCCAGAGCTTGGCAATCCCCTTTTGTGTCGGCTTCTGCTGTCAGCTCAGCCACAGGCTTTCTAGGGAAATAACACAATCCAAATCTAACCTGGTTCCTTTGTGCTATCTTTTGTCCTTTCTTCCAGCGGAGAATGGGCTTGAGAGCAGGCAGATCCTTGTCGTCTTTTCCTCTTTCTATTACATGTTCCCCAAGGCTGTATGCAGCTTCAAATACAATTGGAGATATAACATCTTTGACTCTTTTCTGTAAAAGAAAACAAACAGGTATTTCACCTATGCATATAGGCAGATTTTTATATGCAACTATTAAACATATAATTACAGCACATTTTTCTACTCAACACTGAAGACAGGAAGCAGGCTTCTCTACTCCTTTATTCTTGTATGTGCCAAACAGGAATAAGCACATTATTCCAAAACAAGTCAGAAGAAGACCTACTCTTGGTTCCACAGAATCAGTGGCATGTTTGGCACACCTATAAATTAAGTTTTAATAAATGTAAGACACTCCTTAAAAAAGAAAACAAGTTCATGATTGTTTCCATTAGTCCTTCACAATACAGAAGCAAAGAGCATCTCTGGGGTTTCTAAATCCTAGATTTCGACTGAGGTCGCCACCAGTGCACTCCACTTACTAAAAGAATACTCCATCCTGCCTTGTTCATTTCTAATATCAATGAAATGAATGGGTAAAGATACCAATGTGGCTATAATGCATGTTTACAGACATGCAGGGGCAAGAAAAGCTATCTTCCAGCACACTTCTAAAGCAAAACTCACAGCTCCTCTCACCCTCATCACATTTACACTTTCAGTATGTAAAAGGAAGAAAGATTTCAGTTTCTTTGTTTGCTATATTCTAGGCCTCATACCCAGATGTATTAAATGGTGCCACTTTATTCATCTGATGGGATGAAAGGATTGCCTTTTCTTGTTGTTGGACCCCGTGCCACAAAACTCGTACCATTTGTCACACATGACACCTAAATCCAGTTTGCTGTGCTCTGTTCAGCCATGACTTCCCAAGTCCCATTTATGAGAAAACTGAAGTGGCAAATACTCTACGTTTACATAGGCAAGAATTCCTCTTAAATTTTAGCTGCTTTAAAGCTTAGCGCAAATTCAGCACAGATGAAATTGAGGGAATAAATAAATACCGTAAGTAAGCACAACAAATCTTCAAATGGGCAAGCTCCCAACTTCGCCTTGCATCAGTTAGCAGGCTTCTCTGAACACAGCCTGCCAACCACAACAAGTAATTGAGATGCAATGCAATTGAAATTGCATCTTCCAGATGTGGGAAAGCTGGGCACTCACTGGCTTTTTGACCACCCTGTTTCATCTGTTTCAAGGCAAGTATTTGCTCTCTCTAATACGTTGATTGGCTCCCGATCTCTGAAGTCAGACAAAGATTAGCGGCTAACCAAACTCCCAAATCACCAGCTAGCTGGGTGAATAACAGCAGAGACCAGGCTGAATGACATTTACCCTCCTGCACCTTGAAGCCTCCAGCCAGCCCCCGAGTTCAGTTCCATTGCCAATGTTTGCCCATGCCCTATGCCCAGCAGCAGCCCACAATTATCTGAAGTTTAGACCATGCATTGCTTGGAGTGTTTTGTGCGTTCTTGGTAATGGACACCAATCAACACCAGACATATCAGCAGTGGTGACAGCAGCTCTGTGACATCTTCCGAACCCATATGAAGGACCATGCATATGCTGGGGCACTGCTAACCCCCTTGGCAGAAAACACACCAATGCCCTTCAGCCCCTTCCACAGTCCCTACCCTCAGGGTAGGAGTTGTACCTTACAGAGATTACTGAATAACAGAGATTGAGCTAAATAACAAGCCTTGGCCAGCAGGTCAAAGGAGGTGATTCTTCCCCTCTGCTCTGGTGAGATCCCCCTGCACTCCTGCATCCAGTTGTGAGGACAACAACACAAAAGGGGCATGGAGCTGTTGGAGCGAGTCCAGAGGAGGCCACAGCGATGCTCAGAGGTTTGGAGCAGCTCTGCTCTGGAGACAGGCTGAGAGAGCTGGGCTGGGTCAGCCTGGAGAAGGCTCCAGGTAGACCTCAGAAGCAGCTTCCAGTGCCTAAAGGGGCTACAAGAAACCTGGAAAGGGGCCTTTTACAAGGGCATTTAGTGACAGGACAAGGGGGAATGGCTTTAACTGACAGACAGGAGATTGAGGTGAGCTCTGTGGCAGAAGTTCTTCCCTGGGAGGGTGCTGAGGCACTGGCACAGGGTGCCCAGAGGAGCTGTGGCTGCCCCATCCCTGGCAGTGTTCAAGGGCAGGTTGGACACAGGGGCTTGGAGCAACCTGCTCTAGTGGAAGGTGTCCCTACCCGTGGCAGGGGTTGGAGCTGGAGGAGCTTTAAGGTCCCTTCCAACCAAAACCTTTGTAGGATTCTGATTCTACTACAACTCACAGAAATTGCTAGCTTTGCTCTTACAGAAAATCACATGTATTAAGCAAGGATTGTATCAACATACAAGATGACTACATATACAGAGAAACAAAGCTATAAAAGAGCACCCTATGCAGCAACAGTCAAACATAAATCATCAGGGAAGTTGCCACCTAATCCAACCGTATGCAACCAACTGTGTAAACATGGAGCAATTAAAAACGTATGGAGTGGGTTAAATTAAAATCCACCTTTTTTTTTCTACTTCTGTTACTACAGTATGATGTGAATAAGTGCTTCATGACTTCTGAGTGTTTTAATATGATCTTGCAGGGTTCAGTCCAATGCCCTTTGAAGTCAAAGGCAATTTTCCCATTCACTTCAATGAATGTTGGAGTGTGCCTGTATTGTTCGCTGGTGTCTCTTTCTGCTTGGTTTTAGTGGTGAAATTGTGACTTCCAGCAGCTAGATTAATTACATGTGTGGATATTCTCTCACCACAGCCCTGGGGAAATGTATTTCACATACCCACTTGTCTTTAATTAAGGATTAAAGTATGAATGCTACCCAGTTATTAATTTTGCCACATGTTCAGTCCCTTCTGCTCACAATCCTACAAACACGAAGGCGACAGTCTGTGGGATTTGTTCTCAGTAAGAAACAAGACAGTTCTGTCTCACAGGCACGCCACAGACGGACTCGGATGTGAGCACGTAAAAAGAATAATGAATATTTGACCAAATGCTATCCGGAGAAGTACTATTTTAGGTAGGAAATGCACTCAGTTTCTTACAGTCTACCCAAACACACCGCTTCCAGTGGCTGAATCATATACTGGCGACACTGCCCACAGATTGCTTTTAAGTAATCCTGATTTCTAAAAGGAAGCAAAAAGATGCAATGACAATCAGGTTTGAGCTAGACTGAAAACTCCTTCAGGTCAAGGAAACTGTGTGTTGCTTTTTGTATCAGTCACACGGCCCTAATGAAGTGGCTTTGTCAAGGAAAACAATTTCCACAGGCAGCTTTTACACAATGCTGCTATGCTAAGGAAGTGTTGAAGGTTAAAGACACCACTTTATCATGCAAAAGCATCCCTGGCAAGCCAGAGGACATGGACAGCACAGCTTCATTGATGAAAACAACTTTAAATGTAATATCCAGAGTGCACATTAGCAACACAAACAACCACGTTACAAGGGTCCAGTGAGTAACAGCAATGAATATCCAGTCAATACAGACTGGACATTACTAAATTATCGCAAGTTTTCACTGTGCCTGAGATAGAGCTGGGGACCTGAAGCTGGATTTCCCACAAGGCTTCAGCTGTCCTACATAGTCTGCTTGTTCTTACGAGCAGTTTCTCTAGGGTGGGTTGTTTTATTTTTCCTTCTTTCATGCTAGACATAAGAAACTTCTGCAATGCAGCTTTTGCAGAAATCAGTACACTTCAGTCCCAGTAAATTACCCTTCTGCCAGTATCCCTTCCTGCAATGGAAACAGCCCTAGCCAGGTGTATCCTTTCATCAGGATCTTTTATCTTTTCCTGTGGGGCACATTGAATGACATCACTTTGAATTGAAGAAAAAGGTGTTTTGGTATGAACAAGCTGGGTTTTTATCAAGGGTATTACAGACTGATTCCTCACTAGTATCTAGCAAAGACGAGGATCTCAGAGTCCAAAAAGAGCACACCTTTAACAGCATCTAAGAAAGCAATAAGGCACTTAGAGATGTTTCAAAAGACACTGTGGTCCTGAAAGCTCACCCTAACAAAAAGCAGATTTGCCATCTCCTCTTCCATGACAATCACCTCATATACACTTGCATTTTCTAAACACTGTGGTAGAAGCTGAGCATGGCCCCATATTTCTTCCTGTTTGCTTTCTGGCTTAGCAGGGAAGAAGCAAGCAAGTAAGCAAAGCCTCTGCCAGATTTATGATTTCTGTTCAGCTTTACTACCAAAAAGTCCTACGAATCCGAAAAGTAGTCACAGAGCAATGATCAGGCTTCAGAGCTACGATTCTGACCATCATTTCCACTTCCCTCTCAAAGATGGAGTGCAATGACTATAAGAAATCACGTTCTGTGCTTTTCACAGGCACAGCCAGAGGCACATCACGACAACAAAAACACAGGCATGGATCCCAACATCCTAAAGGCACACTACCTTGGCAGACAGCCACTGCCTTCTCCAACCTTAAGTCTGTGCTACCAAGAGCTCCTACACATCAGTAACTTGGGCAAATTTGGATGGAACAAGACAGGGCTATAGTCAAGGGATAGGATTTACTCCGCTCATGGTTTGAGTAGTTGCCAGAGAGGACTGGATATCATTTCAGCTTGCTTTCGGCTCAGTGCCACAGTACAGTCAGGGGACTGTACATAAGCCCAGTAAATCATCACATTTAATCCCCTTTCTTCTACAAGGTGAAAGTCTCCAGCAGAGGCTCTGAGGAGTGCCAAATTCCATTTTTAATTATGGCCAATAGGCTGAGAAATAAATTGAGATGTAAATAATTCCCTACAATCTACAGCATGAGTCCTGCAGGAATAAAGGATGAAACGTGGTCCTTTAAAGCAATGAATATGAAGTCATTTCCAGCAGCATTGAGAGGAAACACACGTAACCATCAGGGTGACTTTTGCAGTTGCCCCTTTTTTGCCCTTGTTCATGTCTTTCTTTTCCCTGTGGGAAAAGGTCTCTGATTTGTCGGGTCTTTTTTCTACTTGCTCTGATTTGATCCTGAGGACATCAACCCATGCATAGATTCCAGAGCTTTGACAGAATTCAGGACAGCTTTTCAGTACTTCTGAGAATGAAGCTCTGTTTAGTTTGATGACCAAGAATGAATTCAAGAACCTGGCTTTAAAACCCTCCACTTGAAACTTTTAGTCTACACATATTTATCTCAAGTTTTAAACAAGCACTAATAATAGAATAAAGGAATTTTTACAGCTTTAAAACTCACAAAATCAATTTGATAATCTAATTTAATAGATAACATACTAATGCTGTAAAATGTATAACAGCCATTATGCTAATGCTAATCCAGCATAACACCTTAATCAGCTCACAGGTCACTACCACATAACTCCTCAACTCAGTGCCAAGAGATAAATAGTTCCCTGTTTAGTGATATCAAAAAATGACTCAAAAGTCCACTAGCCTTCAGAGCGAAAGGCCACTACCTCCACAGTGTATCAAATGGAATATCAGCTGTTGGTATTAATAAACATACATTATTGCTTATGAATCAAAATAATGACAGTGCTTGACTTCAAAATTAATTACCTTCCTCTATTATCTCAGCCTCCCTCTCTAAAGTCATTCAGGATGCAAGACTTAAGTGCTATGCAATTCAATGAAAGTATCAATTAGAGAAATTGGTTTTAAACTGGAAGACCTATTTCCATTCATTTCAGACAAATGAATGTGCACATGTCATTCTTGTACTTGTAAGGAGTGACTTATACCACCTCTGGCCTCATAAGAGCCTTCCTCTGTCCTGCGTTTACTTTGATAAAGATATTCTAGAGCTCGTAATGATTTATTTCAGATTTTAGCATTGGTATCCCCCCCCCTTGTAAAGGCAAACAAAAATTGGTCATGCTAAATTTGTCTAGAAAAGATCTAGTTTCCACACACAAGCTGGGTTTTTTAATTTTTATTTTAAGATGTTATTGTAGCTAAAGGGGCAAGGGGGGAAGCCAACTGCAAACTCTTTTCCAGAGAAGAGGCAGAAACAGACATTTACTTGGTTGGTAAAAGCTCATTTACAACATTATTGGTGACTTTTTTGTCAAATAAACATCTGAAGGCAATCAGAGGCCTGATGTTCCAATAATACATGCTTCTGTTTTCTTTTAAGATCTTGTGACAGCTACAGTTCAGCAAAGTAGGCAAATAGTCTTTGTTGCTAAACTTCAAACATTACTAGGCTTCTGAAGAATCCAAAAGTTTAAAAGGGGGTGGGGAGAGGAGAGAAGAGCAAAGGGTTTGAAGAGTGTCACACCCTTAAGTGTTATTTAGGGTTAGCATTTTCCATTGAATAGGAGTACTTCCTTTGTCCTTTTCCTAAGTTACTCCAGCACACTAGTGTTGCCATTAGGACAGCAACCCCTCTTCACAAACTCTGATAACTGGAAAGTCATCGTGGGAGAGAAAGCAGCAAATCCTGGGGAATCTGGTGTTAAATAAACACCAGGCGCCCAGGAGCCTGTATGCACTGAGAGGACACCCTGAGACAGCACGGGAAGAGCTGCAATTCTAAACCCCAGCTGGGCACAATTGCTTTCTGAGTTTAAATAAGTGCTCATCATCCCTGCCATCTGGTTTCCCGCTATCAGCTGGGGAGTGATAAAGGTATTACTGATGTCAGCATGGGAGAGATTGCAATCAATAGCATAAATATTCCATGTCAAAGGTTACCAAGACTTAGCAAGAATCTATTAGTGATAATCCTTTCATGGCGATCAGTGGGAAGAGTCACTACGTGCCATCCAGATACCATATTACGTATTATGTGCTCAGACCTAGATTTTCTAGCTCAGTACTAACATGTGTCATGACAATATAGTTTCACATCCTATCTATACATTTGAATGCTGGGTCTTTCATTGGACCTAATGTTGTCAGTTATGTTTTTACCACCTATTCACTTTCTTTTATAGTTCACTTTCAGTCTTTCACTGGGGTTTTTTAAGATGAAAAATAAGGAAAATTCCTCAATTATCTAAAACCATGTTACTCCCCTCTGAAGAAAACACCCCTGGCTGGGCTCAGTTGCCCAGCTTTTTCCTGGTACCAGGCCAGACACAATCAATCTCCATAATATATGACTGGATATCTGCAACACTAACAGGACAGAAATAAAAGCAATTAGAAAGTCTGGGAGCTGAGGGGTATTTGTGAAATGATCTCAACCTAGGTGAGTAAAGAGAACCCAAGAAGGAAGAACAGGGGTAACAATTCAAACATTTATTTATTTTACTCTCTTTCTGAAAACATGATCTTTTTTCAGGAGGGAATTATATGCAGAATAGAGACAATAATTAAATCCAGACTCTTCCTGCACATATGTAACTCTATCATATACTTGTCTTTTCCAGTGGAGTTACTGCATTTAGTATTCTGCTGATACAAGATTTTATCAAAACCAAGCTTTAAAGAGATTTCCTTTAATAGTGTTTTAAAACATGCTGAGTCCAGAATATGAGTTAATTCAACTACCTGTTTCTCTTTATAAAACATTTCCCTTCAACCCTGATGCAGAAGCTGAACACAGCTTCTTTGTATTTGAAGCTGTTAGAGGAGAAGGAGTTTATAGACCCTTGTTTCCTGGGTCATCATATATGATAACAGGTCTGCTAAAAGTTTGACATGTCCATAGACATGGGGGAGTCAAAACATCCTGGTTAACTTTAGCGTTCATATACTGTATTTGCTTGCTCACTTTCTTGCTTTTGTCCTGTATACATCTACCTCTCTCTCTAAGAAAAAGCAGTCATCCTTCCCTCATTCCCTTCTTCTCCAGATAGATTTTCTTCCTTCTTTTGAAAAACATTCCCAAAAAACCAGCAGAAGCACCTTTCTGAGTGCATCCCAAGAGGCAACAGCAAAGCAATCAAAAAGGTTCTCCTAAAATCTCTGTAAAGGACATGGGAAACACAGGGAGGGCTAAGATATAGGACATGCTCCTCTCCTCAGTGCTTCCCATTGACCATCCCACAAAGTGGCTAACTAAATGCCTGCTCCTATCTGGAGTTGCCTGTCACTTCTCAAGAGGAGTAAGCATCTAATACAGGTTTATGGGAATTGAGAAAGGATCCATACCCCTTCTTGGATCAGGGTCCTGGGACACATTTTATCTCACACTATCATAAGGTATAGGAATATCTATCTCATATCTACCAGGTCACTTTATTATCAGTAGGTCAAACATCTATGGGCTGACTGAGATTGTCCTGCTGCATTGCCTAGATTTGCAGTGGATTTGAGAAAAGCACTGGTTTGTGCCAACTGGTAGATGTCCAGATGTCCCCTCAGTTCTAACCCTGGTACCTCAAATGGTCCAAGTGGCTGAGTATCTGCTAGAAGAGTCAGGGCAGAAGCCAGAAAGCCTGGATGCCTATGAAACAGCACTGGAAAATCTGTTCTGGTGGATATTTCATATTAAGGTGACTAGAATTGAAGGCCTGACAATACGCTGTTACAATCCTTTCAACACTGTTGTGATAAAGAGCATTTCATCAATACAGCTTTATAAGAAACACATGCATGCAGCAAAGAAATGTTCTACTTCAGCCCAGAAAACAGCTAAAGGCAAAACCAAACCAAACAAGAAAACATAGTAGCATTGTTTCAGGACTGAAAGTAAGCAGAATTGTCCTCAGTAGGAGAGGATAGGTAGAGACGAAAGGTTATCATTGACATTTTTACTGATAGTATTTTAATTCAGTTGAGTAGATCTGATAGAAATGGCCCTTAGAAGTCTTGTAGAGAAAACAACACACTACTCAGCCTGCCTGCATGCAGCTGAGAAAGTCTGAGGGCATATATTCATATGTTCATGGCAGGGGGTTGGAACTAGAGGATCTTAGGGTCCTTTCCAACCCTAACTATTCTATGATTCTATGTTCATGTATTTTCATTGACATACTATTGAGATGAGAACAATTTACTTAAGAAATCTGGAGGTATTTACACATTAAAACATAAATCCTTCTTTTAGTCACAGGAGAATGGATAGCTCCACAATCAGGCCTGGGAGATGTGTTGCAATAATGTGACCTAAGTCTATTCTTCCACTATTAAATAGAGTAGGTAGTAATTATTAGTCTAACCCTTTTGAGAGCAGGATTTAAAATCAATATGGGTAAAAGGAACGAGTTTTATGACTATCTGCTTTGCCACATGAATTTAAGAATGTGAACAGAGCTGCTCTGTGATGTCTACATGTATGTTTAACATCACTTCATGTTTCACATCCTAGGTGCCTTCTAGAAACTTCTGAAACCACAGTTCCAGCTCTTTACTCCCCTGTGCTATAGCTTCTGTACACACATGAGCTGTGATATCTGAAGAGAGTGGGCTGAGGGAACCATATTGTTCTGGAATCAGTGAAATTGTTAAGGATGAGAAATTCACGTTTACTATTCTGTAACAAGCCAATTAATAGGAATTAATAAATATTAGACAGGTAATGTTGCACAGAAGAGTTGAAGGAAATACCCATTACATAGAAAAAGCATTGCAGGTGACTCCAAGGACATTTCATTAGCCTCTAAATCTCCCATCCTGCACATGCCCACATATCAGCTCACTGACAACCACCTCAGTAACACACTACTTCCATGTTACCTCCCTCCCCACCACTTCCCTTCTCTTCTCCCATTCTCCTCTGATCATCCAGACACTACTTTGCTAACACCCTCCTCTTTTCAGGCTCCAGCTTCTGCTCACAACCAATACAAACCCAAAAGGAAGTAGAGGAGTGAACTGGGATATATTTCAGGAACCTCACCATTCACTTCCGCAAGGATAAGGCTTTTTCCCTTGTTTTATTCCTGGAAAGGCAGGGCTTCCCACTCCACAACCACGTCAGCGGATATCGCTGCCCTGCTCTCAGGAATGGCTGGGCTGGAGGATGTTGTATGATGACAAAGGGCAATTGTTGAAAGCCGGGGACGGGAGCGGGATGAACGAGTGTTTCTCAGGGGAACCAAGGAAAAATAAAACTTTCCCTTCAAGTTCTGCTGGCTTTAAAAACAAACAAGGCAAATGTTTCCACAAATAAGTGCAAACCATAGGGTTGCCCAGATCAAAGCCAAGAGTTCTACTCTGCAGCTGGAACCACATTCATGGAGAATGGAAAAATGGCCCTTTACAACGGCAATGCTGCATTTACTGTAATGAGGTTTTCACCAAATACTCTTCTGTGCAGGTACTCACACTTTACACATCTGCAGCCTGCATTTGATTACTTTCATTTTATACATTATCCACTGCGACAAGAGTGTTCATCCCAACAGCAGCACTTCCCCAAAACTCCATCTCTCACTTCCATAACATGTAGCATTTGGGTGGCAACAGAAATTTATGGCCTACATTGAAGACTACTCTAGATGATATGCAGTGACTCTAAACAGATAACTGGATGTGCTGTGGTTTAGTGCAAGGAAAGAGATGCCATCAGTGCTGGGAACGGGCAGAGTTAGCCCCTACCCAATTGCAGGCCCTGCCAGCTCTCATATACACAAATACCTGAGGAGAGGTCTGAAAGAGGTTATAACCAGTGGGACTAATAAGGGAGGAAAGCAGCAGAAGAAAAGGGGGGTTGAAGATTGGCTTTATTCTAATTCTGTTTTTAGGGAGACACAAAAAAACATGTGAAGTTAGATATTATCTTGTATTGTTAAGCCACGAAAGCAGCTTGATCTACCCAGATTATTCTTCTGAATGGAAGCATCTTCCTTTTCCACCTGATGGAGGCAAAGCCAACCAGACTCAACCCAAGGGCTGCTTTGGGTTTTGGGGTTTTTTTCAGCTCTTGTTTCCAGCTCTAAAAGGAACCAGAGCTCTTCACTGCCCTCCAGTTTAGGAGTATGCAGCACGGCATTGCTATCGATGGGTAACTCAGCTTTCACAGGCTGCTTGCTCAGTGGCACCAGGCTTGGAAGCAGCTCTGTTACAGCACACAGCACCAACAGCCATAAATATTCTCACCCCAGCTATGAAACTAGGCCAAAGGTGAGGTTGTTTCACTTTAAGGGGTAAAGTCTTTCTTTAATTTTCTTACTGCATGAACTTTTGGAATGTATTTTTCCAGGGTCTGTTCATTTCCAAATTGGCTGGGATGCAGCGTTGAAGTAAGAGCAGATCAGAGAACAGTAAGCACATCGAAGGAAAAACATCAGCCAGCGCAAGGAGCAACTGTGAGGCCATGGAGCACTTGGAGAGAGTTGCAAGTGCATCAGAGACATGGCACTCACAGCTTGGGAAAGACACAGTGAAGGGGACATGGAGAAGAAAAGGCAATCAAAGTTACAGGCCAGGATGTCAAAGCTCTGACGCTACAAGCAGTGCATACCAAATCCTGAAAGTCACCACCAGCCACCTCTAAAGGCTTAGTGGTAGCTAAAGAAAACAAGAAAAATCACTGCGGAAGAAGCTACATGCAGATTCAAGACACAGAGTGGTCAGATTTAAGACAAAGAGTCTTTCACAAAACAGTCACTGGTCAATATCATGCAGCAGACTCAGCACAGGCTGCTCAAGAAACAAATGAGGTTGCATGGCTTTGCCTAGACCAGCAGCATGTTATATTCATACAACTATGCTGTGAACTTATTAAATACACACCACTGTCACTGGCAAGTTGTGATGTTTTTACCTTTATCTTAATTTCTGTATTACTTATTCAGAAATTGTATCTTCAATCCCAGACACAAACCACATCCTGCTCTTTTTTTATCCCACTGGCTGTGGGATTTTGTCCTATCTCTCTGCTTTGGTACCGCTTCAAAAATCCAGCACAGAAAAAATGATACTGCTTTGTTACAATTTGTCCCTATTTTATCAACAGGAAACTCTTAGAAACAAACACTGGGATACTAATGATGGTCCTTGAAATTCTCCTTTTTGTAAAAATAAATGAACCTAAGAGTCAGTAATAGATTGTATCATTTGGTCTGCCTACTTGTATATCCCAGACATTACATTTCATTTTTTAGCCTTCCACTATATGAAATCATTTGTTTAGTTACAGCATATTTTCCAGAAATGCATATAGTTAGGTTCCGTAGTAATCCCTCTTGAACTCAAAAAGTCCTGGGTCTGGCTTCCTTAAATGCATGTGGCATCACCTTTCAGTCACAGGTTTTCTCTGCTAGATTACAAATACCTTCTTAGGTGCCTCTTGGCCTTCATTAAAATAAACATTGTGACTAGTCCAGATTTCTCAGCGAGTCCTTCTCTTGGACACTTCAACAGGTTTTATAGTTGTTTACACCATCATCTAAACAGAAAGCACCTCAGCAGTGACCACGCAACTCTGGCTACAGAAGAAGGCTCATTGCAAGGTACCATTCTCCCTGTATACCCAAAAACCTCATTACTCCTTTTTGCTAACCATCACACTGGGAAGTCATGTTAAACTGTTGGTTTGCTATGATCCTTCTCAAGGCCCCTGCTTTCCAGGAGACAAGCCACATGCCCCTTTGTAGGTGGGACCTTCATTCTTCATTCCTGAATGTATGACCTCACACTTAGCTCGATTAAAATAAACTCTGCTTGAGTGGCTAAGCTTAGTAGCTGATCCAAAACACTTTATGAGAAATACCCCATCCTTTCCTTTTTAACCAAGTATTTTTGTCTTATCTGCAAAATGGAGAAATAATTCTGTATTTATTTTCAGATCTTTAACAACTATTCTAATTTAAGCTTTTTACTGATCCCTGAAGAATGTCACTAGAAGTAACTCCACACAATAACCCCACACCGATACCTCCTTTTTAGATCAGTCTGCTGTCCAAGTATTAATTTTTATATACAGATTTTGTACAATCTTTTTTTTAAGTCACAATATATTTGCATTTCCATTATATTGCTTGTATGATATGTCAAACTATGGCTCTTCAGTATACCTTTTGGGGTATACTGTCACTTTAAAACCCTTAATGCTTGCCGGAATTTCCCTTGCATTGCAAGCCATAGGAAAAGTTAATATGGAGCCAGAGAGCTCTTCATCCTGTCTTTAGGACTCTTAAGTTTCCCGAGCATTTTAATGTGTTTATTTCTGGTAAACAGTACTTGGCATCGCCCATATTTATAAGTACATTAAAAGCACAGAATAAACTTCATGAAGTATGAGTGCATTCTCCTCCTCCCTTACAATATGTACTTATTAATAAGTATTTAGTGAAGCACTTCTACCATTGTGTATGAACAGCTTTATTACCATCATCAAATGATGGGCCAATATTATTGCTAGGATTTATTTCATTAATGCATCACAACTTTATTCTGAACAGGCTGTAATCACAGAGAAAAGGACTCTCACATAAATTCTTAGGGGACAAAGTATAACTGCTGTACCACAAGAACTGACGGCTCCATTGCAGATGCCAAGGATTAAAACCCTAGAATGGTTAGGTTGCAAGGGACCTTAAAGATCATCTAGTTCCAACCCCCCGTCAATAGCCGAGCAATAGGTCAGAAATGTTTTATCGTCTTAGAAAACAACATAGGAAGGGATGCAATCTGAGAAACTCCTCTAAAAAACACACTACACCTCTTCCTTTCCTCTGTAAAGATGAATGCATGTGTCCAAATAACTACCCTGAGCTTCCTGACCATCCAAATATGACAGGTTGAAATCTCTGTAATCAGAAATTGTGAAAACACCTGTAAATAAGAGCAAAAAGGCAAATTTATACCCTAGACTTACCAGTATTGTGTGGCTCAACAGACACACAGGTTTTCACTAAGAATGGAAAAATACCCTGTACAAAGGTCCATGCAATGCAGTAGGTGTTTATACCTAGATGGCAGAAATGATTTACAGCCACCCACAGGCGATCCGATTCCTTCTAAAAAGACATCACTCAATCAAGGAAGAATAAAATGAGATATCATGAGAGATGATGAAAAGAAAAGGCTTACTTAGCTCTATTCTGTTAAAAACATGGAATGATTTTTAGGTTTTCTTTCTATTTAAAGTACTTGGAATTCTCTTTCCACAGAAACCTGTTTTTACCACTGCTCATCAGTAAAGAAGAGGCTTCTCTCTGCATATGACATTTAAAAAGGAAACAAAAAGGGAAAAATAAAGCTCATGTTACGGTAGTAGGTATCCACCTCCAGCAAGTTTTTCCAAGGCCTCCGAGAGGAAAACCCTTTCCGTTATGCAGAAATAGCCTCAGTTGACTTTTCCACTTAGCTGCCGGTCTGCAGCCCATATAATCTCAAAAGTCTACCTTTAGAGCTGACCAAATTAACAACCACATCTTTTCTTTGGAAGCAGCACTTAAAAAAAAATAAACAAAAACCCCCAAACAACATTAAAATACATAACAAATCATCCTCAGAATCCTAAACTAACAAGTGTTCACTGCCAGGGATTACCCAGCTTGTTGTAGATGGATGAAACATGTTACTCAAACTTCAGATCATTGGGTGAGACAGATACACATAGTGCTATTAAACCTTAATGCTGTAGGAAATTATAACTGAGATATCTGTGGTATTCTCTCTATACTACGTAAACCACAACAATGTGGTATAATTCCATCTTTGCAAAGCAGAGGAAGACTGAAGGATAGCCAGTTTGTATTCTTGGCTACTGTATATAGAATTTAAAATCAAAATTAGTTACCGGGGAGACGCCACAAGGATTCAGAATAACAGTTATGAAAGTTTGTTAATCTCCTTCCCTGGAAACTCAAAATGGGCAAAATTGTCCTTTACAAACAAAATCTGGCTTATTCAATGCAAGAAGTCCAGAAATCATATCTACTGGGAAAAAAGGCAAAGAAAGAAGTGAAGACCTGTGCACCTAATTGATGACACCACTGCTCAGAGATGAAGCACAGGTGAACACCATTGTCCCACTGCAGCTGCAGCTGCGCAGTCCTGAAACACACTTGCTGACATACCACAATCAAAAACTTACCCACTTTGGAAGTGGTATTTTGCACATCCTTTACTCCATTTCACCTTAAATACTTATTTTTAAAGCACTTGGCCAAAGAAAACATTTTTATACTTTCACACTGGATGGGTAGAAATTAACTAAACCTCCTCAAATAATGATTCTTGCAACCAAGAGTTCTCATACTGATGTCTCAGATGACAACCTTCAAAGCAGTACTGTCACGTTCGAAGACTGAGCCTAACCACTAGTCAAAATCAGATTTCTCTGAAAATCCCTGCCTAAATGGCACCTGCCTATTTGCATCTCTTTGGTACATAAGTAAATGGAAATTAAGTGATTACCCTTCCTTCTCACCATGCATATGGCTATTATTTTGCTCTTATGTGAATGCATATCCATAGTTTTCAAAACCTGCCCTTTGTCTGATCATTTCTCCACACTGAAAAATCCTGGTTAGCATCCTGAGCTCCAGCCCAGCCAGGAGCCAACAGAACAAGCTATAAAAGCATAGCAGTGCAAAACAGGCACCTGCTTTTCTTCTCATTTTCTTCCCATCTTCTTCCCATCTTCCTGCTTCTCTTCCCTGTGTTTTACACCATACTGTAACAGACTGACCATTCATTACACACACATGACACCTGAAAGTTTCTGGAAGACCTCTACTCAACTATCAATCATGTTCAGACTTCAAGCTTAGCCTCATTAGGCTTGATTTAAAACTGCTTCTTAAACACGCGCACACACAAATCCCATGTACAATTAAAACTGGCTTTCCATCAAGACAGACATAACATAACGTACAGTTTGAATGTAAAGTATTACTTAGGAAATGATTTGGGCAATCCTCACAGAGAGTAAATGGTACATTAACAGACAGACCCCCAAACATATGACAACCTAGAAATACACTGAGAAGGATGGGATGGGAAGGGAGAATACCTTAGTGACAGTGAAGACTGGACATATTTCTAACTAATATTCCTAAAAACAAACTATCCATTCCACATCTGCTAGGAGCCGAGACTGAAGATGTGGTCAGCAGCTCCTGTTTTCACATGAAGAGTATTTGCAAAGTCCCACTTCTCTGAATATGGCAGCAACATACAGCTAGAAACCATTTCCCAGCCCTTCTCCTCAGCACTGCTTGTCCCCAGGCTCTTTCAGCCTATTCTTAAAAGTTCTGCCCTTCCAGTGGTCTGAGTGCTTCCAGGCCACCGCTGCTGCTGCCACTGTTGAAGTAAGGCCATTACAGACCTTTGGGACTGCACTGCTCAGAGTCATGTATAACCTAGATCTGTGATGAAGACTCTTCTTTGTATTCATCACTGCCATGGAATAAAATGCAGCCATGATATCCAATGATCTGTGATGAAGACTCTTCTTTGTATTCATGACTGCCATGGAATAAAATGCAGCCAAGATATCCAACTATTTTAAGAAGGCAAAATATCCTCATATACTTTTGGGGGTTAAAATCCCAGAATGTTTTGGTTGGAAGAGACCTTAAAGCCAGCTCCAACCCCCTGCCATGGGCAGGGACACCTTCCACTAGAGCAGGTTGCTCCAAGCCCCTGTGTCCAACCTGGCCTTGAGCACCGCCAGGGAGGAGGCAGCCACAGCTTCTCTGGGCACCCTGTGCCAGCGCCTCAGCACCCTCACAGGGAAGAGCTTCTGCCCAAGAGCTCATCTCAAACTCCCCTCTGGCAGGTTAAAGCCATTCCCCTTGTCCTGTCACTACTGGCCCTTGTCCAAAGCCTCTCTCCAGATTTCTTGTCAGCCCATTTAGGTATTGGCAGACTGTTATAAGGTCTCCCCGGAGCCGCCCCTTCTCCAGGCTGAGCAACCCCAACTCTCTCAGCCTGAATATATGTACACTTCAAAGGGCAGAGCAAGGGCTAGGCCAGTCCATCCCATAGTTACTGAAGCCACTCTTTGTTCATCAGCTGGGACCTTGCAAACCTCACCAGAGTGAAGTGCTTGTTGGGAGGCCTTGACACGGGTGTGCTGTGGAAGAGAAGGAGGCACAGAGACAGCTATGGGAAAGGCAGACAAATGCCATTTGCTTCATAAAACTTCCGTGGCACTTCTGGCTTAATGAAAGCACTTGGCCTTTGGTCAGCCTGGAGAACACCTCTACAGCCATTTACAACAACGCTGTCAGGAGCTGTTTATACTTGAAGCACTCACAGACATACACTGCATATCTTTTAAACCAAAAAAGGGCGACGC
>NW_009924047.1:0-26648 GCF_000696875.1 Nestor notabilis | reverse complement strand
TCCTGCTTGGCAGTTATTCCTAAAAACTCCTGGTGCTCTTTTTAACTGTCCTTACTTTCTACCCATCCGTTTGCTGGAAAATTCATATATTCAGCCATCTCCCCCCCGTGAAGGACATAAAGAAATCTAACACTCGATCCGTGGCCTTTGAACTGAAACAAGTGTAAAGTCTGCCTTCGCTTTCCTGAAGTCACCTCTTTCTACGAACACAACACAAATATCTGGCTAGCCAGATAAGCAAACACATAAAAAGTGAGGTGGAGGAAGGAAATGATTTTGGAGAAAGGATGAGCAAAGGCAGCACATATGAAAATTAAAACCATTTTTCTCAGCAAAGTCTGCTGTGGATTGTCCAGGCACCGCACACCCCAATCACACCTCTCCCATCCCAGCACCTGCATTTCCATGCTCCATAACATCTGGCTGTAACATCAGGCTACCCGTTACATCTGCAGGGCCACTCTTAGGAAAGCCAGGCTTTAGAGTGGGCTCAGCTGCCTCCTGATTAAAAAATCTTTCCAGAGACAGTTTGTTTTGATGATCTACTTCACAGCCCTATATAACACAGGGCACAGCACATGACGGTGCAAGAGCAGAAACAGGGCTACTGCCGAGGTACCTGGTCTGCAAATAGAACACAGATTATGCCAACTAATTCCAGATACATGAAGCAAACCCTTTGTATCTAACCAGAGGTTTTCTGAACCTTTCGACTCACCTCCACCTCATGGGTAAGTGCACATGGGGAAAAAGCAAATATACAAATGGGAGTGCTGCTTCTAAGAAGCAGCATTCTTGATAATTGCCTTGTTCTGCTTTTATTGTAGTGTAGTGTAACCATTCCTCCTTGTCCTGTCCCTACAGGCCCTTGTCCAAAGCTCCTCTCCAGGTTTCCTGGAGCCCCTTTAGGCACTGGAGCTGCTCTAAGGTGTCCCCTTCTCTTCTCCAGGCTGAATAAGCCCAGCTCTCTCAGCCTGTCTCTGTAGCAGAGCTGCTCCAGCTCTCAGAGCATCTTCATGGCCTCCTCTGGATTCACTCAAGCAGGTCCACAAATCAAGATGTCAGCTCTTGTTTTCTCAGGTAATTTTCCTTTCAAAACAGATATTTTACGATCTACAGTGTTCACCACCTCCTACCTCCCTCCCCCTGACAGAACTGGTGCTTATTGCTGCTGCTATTCAAAGATTGAAGGATTTTACCCCACTGTGGTACCTTCATCTCTTTCATAGATATTCCCCAAATCCCACTAGCATGACAGCTCATTGCTGCTTTTAGAGGAAGATACATGCTTGTCTCTTCCCACCACGCTGTCCCTGGGGTGTCCTCATTGCATGGTGTCATCCCCTAACTACAGTCGGTCACAAAAAGGACATTTTTCAGGCTATAATTGTAAAGTCCTTCCCTTGCACTTGAGAGCACTCAAGGACCTTTTAGACTTTTTTTTTTATTACTATGAGCTTACTAATTAGCTATATTAAAATACACTCCTTGAGGAAGACTATTCTTGTCTTCGGCAGTTGCATCCACACATCATGTTGAATGCAAGCTGCCCATGTAGATGTTGAAAAGATATAAAAATAAAGCAGCCCAAATGAGTGCTTTTCCAATCTTGCCTGAGCCCATGAAAAAGTCAAGAAAGTCCCATTTCTTCTGCTTTCCACCACACGGAAAAATTTATTCCCCAAAAAGCAGCCTACTGAAAAGGTACGATAGTGTGAAAAAAGGGTGCTATAACTGAATTGCAGCTGTAATTATAGCAGTTGCTGTGAAGCCAAGGTTGTAATTTTTGCAAGCCAAACTAAAGCAAAGGGAACAAAAGTACTGCAATTGTTTTGGAAAGCTAAAAGGGAGGTTTTCTTTCCTTTCCTGCTGTTTGATCAAAGTAGTGAAGGGTGGGTCATGAAGATACATGAAAGCTGTATTAATGTTCTCTGGTGAGATCCGGACTTCTCTGTATTTTTGCAACATAATGCAATTATAGGGTATTTGTAAATCATCTGGAACATTACCCAGATTGAATTCTCCTTCTTCTTAGTTTAATAATCAATGCCCTTAAAAAATAAAATAAAAAGCAAGTCTTATCCTGCGATAGGCTCTGTAATGGCTTCTATTCTCATGGCCACAGCGTAGGTATGTGTTGCAAGCTAATGGAATGGAGAAGAAGCAGACACAAGAACTCTATGAAAGTCAGCCAGGCCAACCACAGTTTCAAGGGGGTGTTCTCACTGAAAAAGAAAGGCTGAAATATGCACACAACCAACCTGACCTCCTAGACCATCACCATGGACCACAGAAACCCAGCTATAAATCAAGACTTTGGAGATGAAAAGTTTTTCCTTTGTTTAGCTACTGAATTTACTTTCTTTTCCTTTAAGATTTCGCTATTGATTTTCAGAACAATAGAGCCCAAAGAAAAAGCCTGAGAATACCTTCACATGGTTCCAGCCCTTACTAGAGTAAGGAGATAACATCAGCAATCCAAAAATCTCCACTTTAAACATTTTATCCACATCTGTACTTCCCATTTTCAGAAAGGCCATGTTTCAGCTCCCAGAGAGTTCTGAGGGTATGAGACATGCTCAGCTCAAGCAGAAGCAGATAATTCAGGGATGAGCTTGGTCTCATGTTTGCAGTTAAGGTGAGTAAGATTGACTATCTATCTGCCCAGAACTCAGCAGCGCTGCAGGACCAGGTAGTACTTTAAATTTGAATAGCACTGGCTCAGGTTAGGAGCTCTGAGGATTCCCAGTTGTCCAAATGGCAATCATATGGAAATATTAAACATGATCACACTTGCTCAACCGCATTTTTTACATGTACCACCTTAGTTGTTCTTCATGTATATTCTGCAGCTGGTCAGAGGGTTTGTGCTTTGGGGTGGTTTTTCAAGCTATAGAAATTCTATAAAAGAGAATGTGATTTATTTTTCCTCTATTTGAGATAAATTGCTGCTTTAGCCAATGAGTAAACCTTTCTAAAAACATCCATATATCACTTCATACCATGGCCAAGAATGCGTTTTGAAAAAGCAGCAAAGTACAAGTTACCATTTTGTCCATATCTACAGTGTTATTTTTGATCTCTTTAAAATATTACTGCAAAAAACTGGTGGACCTCCTCTAAACCAGTCAATTATCAACCAGCTACTTAAATTCAAAGTCTGTATTCCTTGCTTCCGTAGCTTCTCATTGGCCTTTTTTAAACAATTTTTTGGGGGATAAAAGGTTACTGCAGATTATGGCTGGAATCACAAGGATGCTGGGGAGGGACTCTTCATTAGGGACTCTAGTGGTAGGACAAGGGGTAATGGCTTTAAACAGGGAAGTTTAGGTTAGATCTAAGGAAGAAGTTCTTCACAGTGAGGCTGGTGAGGCACTGGAATGGGTTGCCCAAGGAAGTTGTGAATGCTCCAACCCCAGAGGTGTTCAAGGCCAGGCTGAACAGAGCCTTGGGTGACATAGTTTAGCATGTGGTGCCCCTGCTCATGGCAGGGGGGTTGGAACTAGATGACCTTAAGGTCCTTTCCAACCCTAACTATTCTATGATTCTATGATTCTATGATAAGCAGGACTCTGGAGACTGCTTCTCTTTCTCTTGCAATATAAAGATATATCTTGTTATATTCAAGGGTCAAGAAAACCTTTTGCTAGAAAAATTCTCAAAACACCTTGTGATTCTTTAAGAAAAAAAAAAAAAACAAACAACTCTACTTAGAAATAATTAATTCTGAATTTAAGGGGCGGCAGGAAAAATGGAAATAAAAATGAAGGGATGATTCCCAACCATTTCCCATGGAAATTACTATCCCAAACAGAAAAATACTTTGAGCATAAGGTGATGAAAAAAAGCCCCACCACTAACCACAGCTGGGAGACCAAAACACAACCCTTTTGTTCTAGACTGTCTCTTCCCACAGAAGCATACAAGCAGAAAAAAGTTATGCTTTCTAATGTTGTAGCATGAAATGTCCAAAGCTTGAAAAACTGAATTTTTCTGGTTTTTAATACTTCTGGGTATTTACGTAACTTTCCCAAAAGCCCATCTTTTCCACTTCTACACAGTGTCTTTTCCCAAGGCCACGTCAATGCCTGCATACAGCTTGTTCTTTCCTGGAAACCCCAGTCATTCCTTATTCCCTGTATGTTTTCGGTACAACATCTCAACTTTCCTATGTTACGATTTTCCTCTCACTTGCAAACACCATTCACCACACAGAGTATGACTTGACTCAGGTTCCATTTCTGATAAACATAGAAAATATTCTAACCCCAAAATAAATATTATGATGGATAAACATTTTTAAACCGTGTTCAGGAGCTGTAGGAATTCACAGCAGAATGTCATATGGAAAAGCATTAGTGCTTATTGGCAGTACAACTGACTGCTTACTTGCAATAGTTCAGAGTTCACATAGCTTTACTATACTGTGAAATTCCTCCTTCCAGGGATCCAAGAGATGAGAAAATGCATATTTCAATTACAGCAACTTGCTCTCATATAAACCCAGCCCATTTTTTACCCAAACTAAGTCTCTATAGAAAAAAGCTCTTTACAAAAGTAGCATTAGAGTTTCTTTACACCTCTTCCTCATGCATCCGTTCACACAGAATTATCCTTCTATTACCAGAAAGTTCCTGCTATTCTAAGCCATATGAATGTCTGCCTCACACATTTGACTATTCTTGTCCTCAAAAGCAACAACTGCATCTTACACAGCAGAGTAGGAAAAAACAAATCTTCTTTTTCGTTTGTGCCAAACTGACCACAATGGGACACTAATTTCATTTATTTTAAGCCACCATGCTTGCCTCTAAAGCTTGTGTTTAAAGAACAATGTTATCCCACTGAAAAGTCATCCAACCACCCAGTGCTGATCTATTCAAATGGCATAAAGACTGCTTCCAACATCATCAGATGGACAGGACACACAAAGGGCTTGGGTAGTTGATAGGTTTTGGATTTCTCTAGGGCTGGCACAGAAAGATTGCTTTAATGGGTTAGGGTCAGTTGTTGATCATATATATATGTTTGTGTTACGGAAAATGCCCTGTGACAAAGTACAAACTACAACCCAAGAAGTTCCCTTCGACCTGATAATATGAAAACCTCAAAAGCAACATAATAATGAAGGCACAGTATTCATAAGAATTGGTTCCTTCTTAATACTTTAAAAACAACTCAGTCTTTCAAACTATCCCAAGTAATGCTTTTCAGAAGAACCACATTTCATGAAGGAAGACCACAGGAGAGGGAAATAATCACCTGATGCCCCTGGGGCTCTGTTGAGGATAACATGGTGCTCCTTTTCTGTGTGCAGTTCCATGCCAGGACAAGGGCCAGGTGGAACTGCTTGTGGAAAAATGGGTTCACTAAAAGGGATAAAAGACTTTCACACATGATCTGGAATAGCTCCAGAGAGCCTCCCCTGAGCAGAAAAAGCACACCTTGGGAAAATGCTGATGCTTTAATGACCAGCCTCACCTACAGTGTTAAGGACCCCAAATGCAGCTGGACATGGAAAATAAGTTTCCCTGAGATGGGTAGAGAGTTTCCCTGCATTGGAGGAAGATGTGGCAAAAGGAGAATTAGCACAAGATGGATGCCATGGACTTTCAGGTTCCGTACAGATCCAGGTGGGTGCCATCACAAAGCACCCCAGCAGCATCAGGGTTTGGCTGCAGGGAATCAGTCCCCTACAGGTACTGTAGCCATCTAAGCTGCTGTTGGAGAATCATAGTATGGTTTGGGGGAGCTTGACAAAGAAAATGAGATGGCAGAGCATCTGCTAATGCTGCTCTCAGTGTGAAATGCCCCACAGGCTGACACGAAGGCTTCTCCAGAGCTCAGTCACCAGCAGAGACAGTATAATGACTTAGTTTTAACTTGGCACACTCTGAAAGTGCTATTTTTAAGGGGGGGAGGGGGATCAATAACAGAATAAGAGCTTTTAATCCATTTAAAAATCCTTAATAGGACAAATTCATTCTTACTCTAACTCTGGTGCTGAGCAGCCCCCTGGGAGGAGATAAGACCACAAGCAAACACATCTGGCAATTCTCTTCTCCCCCAGCCTCATGCATGCAACCCACCAGGAGCCATGTGTGGTATGTGCTAGCTCCCAAAGTCTGCCTGAGAATCACTGGAGAAGGCTAGTATGGTCCAAAACCATGCCAGGAGCTGTGCTACAACATGTAGTCACCATCCCTCTGCAGCAACACTTGCTATTTTCATTTCAAACTGGAACAAAACCAAGTTTCAAAATAAAAAAGGTATCATCCATCAGCAGAAATACCTTTCTCTACCAAAATCTACTGTACATCAAGGAGAAACAAAACCACAGGAAGCTTTCAAGTCTGGGTGAAACATTTCACTGCATTCTCTTCTTGCCTAGTTTTGCTTTCAACCCTACACTTTGATTTCTTCTAGCAGTCTAGTAAAGAACAAGAAAAATGAGAAACAAGGTCAAAAATTACTTCCCTCAAGGGATCTGTACAGTTCTGGAGGTTACGTAGCCTTTTGGCCACATTTAAACAGCTCAGAAAATGCTAAACAGAAAGCTCCTGAAACAATGGAATTCCACTACATCCAACTAATGAACATTTCAAGTAAATAAATGCAACTGATTCTCACACAAATTACCTCCAATGAACCTGCCACTGGGAACCTATTTCCTGGGTGACTTTGAGCAAGTTGTTGTGTCTTACTACTTGACCGTCCCATCTGTAAAACAGAGGTACCGCTATTCACTTATCTTAAAGGAACTTTCTTAAGAATGAATAATTAATATCTGCAAGGCGCCCTGAAGAAAAACACTTTACAAATGCAAAGCAAACCATTTCTCAACCTAAATTGCTATGGCCACACAGTTTATTAACAAGAGGAAAACATCTGAGCTAAAAACAAGGCACTAAACTATTGTTTCCCATGAGACTCACAGAAATACTACATTGTCTCCAGGGTAATTGCACACCATTTAATTCATATCACCAAAAAATCCACAATCCTATGCTCAGAGCAAAGGGCATTAATAGAAACATGGCATTTGGACTTATTACAGTGTTGGGGTTCAAGGTGAAAATCTTAAATGTAGTTACTGTAGCAGCTGTGGATGGGGTGTGCAATGATGCGACAGGGCAGCTGAAGGAGACCTTGTACTTCCAGAGCTTGTGCTGTACAGGCGGTTTTCATCTTCCAAGATTTCCCAGACCAAGAGTTCTGAGGACTGCTGTTCCCATTAAAAAGAAACCAAAAAGCCTGATGATGCTACTTTCAGATTCAGCTGCATAATGGGTGATGCAACATTGGCACGAGATTTGAGTGCTGCTACAGAGCACACGAGAATCACTGAGATAAAAAGCAGCAAGAAAACTAGAACGGTTACTAAATAAGGCAAACAGTTTCAAAATTAGAGTTGCAATGGGACATCAGATCAGAAACAAATACAGGAAAGACACAGTTAGGAAAGATTACAGGTTTCATGAGAAACTCATCTCTCTTCTGAACAAGAAGGAAGCGGAATGGTTAAAACCACAGTGGCAGTAGTTAAATTTGTCCCAGTGCAACCTAAAGTCACATGAAAGTCAAGGAGATCCAGATCATTCTGTGAACTTTCTCTAGTCAAACACAGAAATGACAGCACGTAGCAAACTCTGGATGATGTGACTGGCGACTATGGATTGTTCAGTTTTGTAACCCTTGAATTTGCTAATTCATAGTGTCTTGTGAGCTACAAAAGCCGTGCTTGGACCTCAGGTGTCAAAGGGGCTTCATGTTGCATCCGCATAATGCAGAGCTGTCATCTGACCCTAGTCTCAGGAAAAGTGTGTGAGTGCGCAAGTTCAGTGCTTGAATGCTGTGATAGGACTGTATAATCACTGTAGTACTGTGTAAATCAAAAATACAAATTAAACAAAAGGGAGAAAAGAGATTAAGGATGTCCAGTCCAGAATTAGCAGAGGAAAACCCACTTGTTTCATTTTAGAATGCATCCAGAAGCCTCTTCCACCACACCCTCATCTTGAGACTCAACCTTATAACCAAGAATCTGATATTTTTAAATTCCTGGCACAAAGACAACACTACCTCCCCATTATCTCCATCTCCCAGTAAATCAAAGTATTATTAGCTAGATGTTATTTGCTTTGGACTGAAAACAGCAAGTTCTATCCCAAATGTCAGAGGAAGCGTAGGGGTAACAATATAGAAGCAACTGCTCTTTTTGCTCAGTAGCCTTGCAATTTTCCAGCATCACCTTGTTTGAAGCTGGCCAAACCACACTGAGCACCAAACTAATGGACCTTCATCTAAAAAAACATATTGATACTTCATTTATCAAAGCAAACAGATAAAAATGCATCATGTAACACAGCAGGTGGAAGCCTGGGATGGTAGCAAGGGGACTGGCCACTTATAATGTCAGTTTAAATGGAAGTTCAATGGAACACATTTACTGCATCTTCCTTTCCCAGTGGATTTACTGAATTTCATCAAAAGCAGTGGATGCTAATCAACAGCAGCCCAAAATCAACCCACTGCATCTTTACATCAGATTGGGTCTTTTTTAGTAGCAAAGTTATTAAAGGGAGTATGTCTTCATCCTTCATTTCTTTGTTTCCACTGAAAAGAACCAAAAGCATCTCGACCACCATAGGACTTCATTAGCAAATCAAAACCTACAGCGGTGAAAGCCTGGGGGCACCATCCATTTCAGTTGTAAAGTATTCCCACTTGATAAGTTTTGGAAGGCTTTAACCAACCGTGTTCTTCTGTGTAAAAGAGGGGCTGAGTCATCCCGTGTAGGAGTAACTATAAATACCTAACGCCAAGACTTCTGCGCAGCAGTCGCAGCACTAGACACACAGAATTTTGGAGACAACGGAACACTTGAGAAAGAGTACAGCATGTCCTTTTTAGGAAGGAACATCTGTTGCACTTTCTGAAGAGCAGCTGGTGTGACCTCCCATCCCCTAAATAATGTCAACTCACCGGTGTTACTTTTTACAAGCAGTGTCGCAGTATTTCCTCGCAGTTTGAGAGGGGGGGGGGAAAACAGCGCTTGGAATGGAAAAAGAAGCTGCTGCCAGAGGATTTGCTCAGCCACTAAAACTTTGTTCCTTTTCAGTAAAACATAGTAATTACGTTATCTCATAATGATGTAAATATCTGGTTCTCTTTATCCTGACATTGTAATTCTGCAGTTCATCGTGATACAGAAGTGAAACACACAAAGTTGATTTGCAACCCAGCTGTCACTGTGCTGCATTCCCACTCTCCTTCTCCAGTATTTTCTCAACTGCAATGCCTGTAGAGATTAGCAAATACAAGAGCAGCTATTTAGATACACAGCAGTGAAAATCCACATATGTGAGTTTAACTCGATGTTATTTTTCCCTGCCGTGATCACATGTAGGAGTGCAACCTCACAGGACAGGCCTGAATCAAAGCATGACATCAAAACTGTACCCAACCCTGAAGGTTTCATTTGCTTTGCAATGGATACTCCGGATAAGTAATGAAGTCTTCACACTCCAACCTTTTCCTTTCTTCTGTAGTCAGCTCTGTCAGTTCCCAAATAGTTTTTTATCAATAAGTTAGGCTGTCTGGCTCTACAGGTTTCTGTAGTGTTTCAACACTGGTTTTATAAAGTTAATATTTATAACTACCTCAAGTGAGGGCCTGAGCACTTCCTACCCCCTGCAGATGAAAGCAAAGAATCTACTCTGAAATCCTCTGCCAAGTACTATAAACATCCATATTTTATGCCTGCAGTGTCAACAGACTGTTAGAATAGGACCTGTCTCTTCACTCACATACCCACTTTTCCCTTTCACATGCACACAGTTGCTTTGGGTTGGTTTTAATATGGCTTTATGCTGGTTTATTTTACTATTTCATTTTGAATCCATAATTAAGATCTTTAGGAACAGATTACCAGGCTTTTTCCATTCCCCCTCTTCTTTAACAAAAATCATAAACAAACCTGAGTTCCTTATCATGTTCTGCTCGGCCCATGACAGGCATCACAAGAGAAGGCTAAATGAACAAGCCAATATGAAAACTTCTGAAAAGCAATGGAGTCTTAGACACAAAGTAGGAACTCTTTCCTGTGACCAAGAGTGTTAGCCAGTTACCTTCCAACACACTGAAATTAGAGGGCATGCTCATGACTATTTGCTTTGTTTCTCCTCATCAGGTTTATAAAGCAACTAGCACTGAAGTGCTCTGTGGCCACTGAGGATCACTTGGTTCCAAAGCTTGATTTCTCAAAGCGTTTCCTGTAACAGTGTTCTAACTACATGAAATACACAGGGCCCTCCTAACTGCCTATGAGGGGGCCTGACAGTGACTACAAGCTCTTGGCCTCAAGTGGGGATATGCCAAGGAGTGCACAGACTCCTTGTAAAATGGAGTGAAAAAGGCTCTCACCATCTTGCTATGAATCCAACAGGAATACTTTTTGTCAGCCAAAACTACGAAGGGAAATCTCACATTGCTTCCCCATCCTCCTCTCCCATGAAGTGCTCCTGTTTCTGACACAGGACCAGAGCAACTTAAGCTAGTCAAGTTTACACCCACTCTCAGCCTTAGTCAGGGCACACCACCAAGTTCATGATTTAATTATCAGGTTTGGGTTAAAAGCTTACTTCTTTTTTTGCCTAAAGATTGTAACACTTGATAGGAAGTGGAATAGCATTACCAGACTGCAAAGCCCAGACCAGAACAGCACAGAGCTAGCCTCGTGGTGAGGGTCCTCCCATCAAAAATGCAGCTTCAGCTAGGAGCCCAGACTAGCTGCACAGGATCAAGTGAACCATTAGCTATGGCGTATAAAGGAACCAATAAAGGATGTTGAGGGGGATACCACAAAAGCTGAAAGGAGACCACTATTTCTGCTATATACACCCAAGAGAAGCTGTGGCTGCCTCATCCCTGGCAGTGTTCAAGGCCAGGTTGGACACAGGGGCTTGGAGCAACCTGCTCTAGTGGAAGGTGTCCCTGCCCATGACAGGGGCTTGGAACTGGATGAGCTTTAAGGTCCCTTCCAACCCGAACCATTCCTTGATTCAGACATTATTTCTTACCTAAAATTTTTGTTATTAACCCTTCACCACCTTTCTTTCTTGAATGCCCAATCACCTTCTGAAGTCATTTTGCTCCTCTAGCTATCCTTATTTCTCTTGTTTGTCATACTCCTCTCCAAAAGCACAGAAAAATGACAGAGCCCAGGATATGCACATGCTAGAGACATCCTGAACATAAATGCATCTTCAGTTTGGCTCTCTACTTCTTTCCTAATAAATTCTGATTCAGAATTGACTTTTTGGCTGCCGCTTGAGCCGATGTTTCCAAAAAGCTAGCCATTATGATTTCAGTTTTTCTATATTGAATTATAATAACCAGTTTAAACCCTATTATATATTTACAGCTGGCTTATGCCATGCATGTTACTGGGAATTTAATCTGCCATCTTAATGCCCATTCACTTTAAAACCTTTTTGCAAACCTGGAATAACATCTTTTATTTTATTCTACCCTGAATACGACCATACCATCAGCAATTTTTTCCTACCCTGCTACTGTATCATCAGCAAACTTTGTCATCTCACCATTCATGCCTTTTCTGAACCCATTCTGAAGCACAGATCCAGCAAAGTTCTCTGTGACATCCCAGTAATCTTCTTCAACTACAAACTCAGACTACTTATTCCTACTCTTCAATCAGATCCTAATTCACAACAGTACCTTTCCTCTTGAGAGCTTAATTTCTGCAAGGCTACCTAAGGAAGGAGCCTGTAAAACCTTTTTAGGTATTCATTTACACAATACCCAGAATAGTATCTTCACTGGCTCTTTCTAATGAACACAGATTTGCGAGAAATGGATATCCCCCAAGAAAATCACACTGATTTTCCCTCATTCTATCATATGATTTATGGACATAATCTATTTTTATATATACATATACATATATATATATATATACACACACACACACACTTTCTATCAGTTTCCCTGGTATGTAAGGAAGACAAACGGTATTTAGCCTCCATGAAGTCTGTTAAATTTGTATCACATTTGCCATTGTTCTGATGCCAAAAACCAAATTAAGTGGCAGCTTCTGAACCAGAGCTGATAGCTTGCTATTTCCTATTTGAGTTCCCTCAGAATTTCTGGGTGAGAAGCAGCTGGTCCCAGAAATGCAAACACAGTTATTCATTGCATCAGTTTTGTCACACAACATCTTCCACTGCCACTTCACTGGAGACAACTCACCTCATTTGTCTCCCACAATGAAGTGATCATGTAGGAAGCCTTCTAAGTATTTCAAGAAGGGACTTAAATGGAAAGAATTAACTGAGATTATTCTGCTGTGACTTTGCTACCTGTGAGTACTCATTTCAGAACGTGATCTTCTACAAATCTTTCAGTTTCTTACCTAGGCTTCTTCCTCTCCTCAGGAAGAGGGAAGCTAATATTCCTTCCATATCCAGGACAAATATCCTGCTCACTGCCTTGGTTAGCAGACATTCCCATCAACCCACGACCTACCCCCATTTTCACTGGTTTTGTAAATGCTTTTGAAGTATAATTCTTAGTTTCTACTACTTTCCTTCTGTAAAACCCCTTCCTAAAACAGAAAAGAAACAACCATTGCTTTCAACGGAATGAAATATTTAACTTGAACATGTCTGAGTTGGTGGTTGATTTTTTTTCCCCAAGGACAGTTTTGTCAAGAACACTTCTATTCAATCCAGCCTTTGTTCTCCCTTTTAGTTTCTTCCTCCTTTACCTCCCACTTTTTCCAGTGTAGGACTGAGCCAAAACTCATTTAGCATTCACATAGCCTCAAATTAACCAATGCTCATGAGATACGGAAATGACATACTGCTCTAAGTATTATTTTGCAAAGGAATCAGAACACCAAAGTCTTCATTAAAGCCATAGGGTACTTCCTCTCTGCTCCTGGATTGGTCCTAATGGGCTGTCCAAATCTCAGCCAGTCTCCATCTCTGCCTATTCATGATGCTCTTGGCAACCTTTCTGCACCTAGCCATCGCTCTTCAAGCCTGCTAAATGTTAGCTGCCTCTTTCCAGACCAGTCCCTCTTTTCAGCCCCTATACTTCATGTATGGCTACAAAGAACCAGCTTATTGTTCCTTAGGACTCAAACCCTACATGGCATTTAGAAATGGTAGATACCAACACTGGGTTGGACACCTCTATTTCAGAAGGTCCTGTTTCTGGGACATGGAAGGATACAACAATGATGACTCCATGGTACAAAACTGTTAAGATCTCACAATCTTCCTCCCCTCTGGCACTGTACTTGTTGAAATAATCTCTGGAAGATTCACCACTCCTCTTTGCTCATTCAAATCCCCCTCTTCAAACTGACCACAAAGAATCAGACTAGTGTTCTTCATCTGCTGTCAGGCACACTTGCCCCCAAGTTGAGGGGAAATGTCCCCCTTGATTTATGCCAAGGTAGACCTACAGAATTCCAGTTGAACGGATTGCAAGCTACATGGGCCAAAGAGCCTGCACAGAAGCTCTCAGGGTTCCACAGATTAAAACAATCAAAGCAGTCTGAATCCCTAAGATACTGACATCAGTGTTTCCATGTAGACCAGGAAAGGAGAATATTAATAACGTTAGTGTAATCCAAGAGAGAATCAAACACCCTTAGATGTTTAAGCATTGCCAACTGTCACTCTATTTCTTCCCTTCTGAGAATTAGATGAACACAGCCATCAGCTGTAGCTGCTTTTGCTATTCCATATAAAATCAGATCTCTGGGAGCACTCCTCAGCCGCCTGACCGATCACACAACACATCTGCCAGGGCTTAATGATATCATCTGAAATCACACATCTTCTCCAGCCCAGCCTGACCCTGGAGTTCAGGTTTTCCCCTTGTTTTTAAAATGCTCAATACTAAAACACAAAAGGCTTCCAAAGTTGCTTCAGCCTCTCTTTGGGACTCTTTCTTTCTGCTTTTATTAAATCACAGGACTGCTTTTAGATCCAGCATTAGGAAAAAATTTGTTTGGCTTGACAAGGAACCTGTTGACCAGACACAAACACAGCCACTATCTTTAGAACTAAAAATAAAATCATAGAATAGCTTACATATTTTTTCATTCTTTTGACAACTGCCAAGATATTCATCCTGGGCCTCTGCAATGGTATCTTGGAGAAGGAGGAGAATGTTACACAAGAGGTGGCATGGTAAGAAAGGTTTTCAATCCTGCTTCGCTTTCATGTCACTTCCTACTTGGTCAATAAGAGCACTTCCACTAGACCATGAAAACAGGATATGGTGCAAAAAGGGTGATTTCTTAAAAGCAAACAGTGATAAAAACTAGGATTGTTTAATAACAATATGGGCAATTTAGAACCTTTCCCTTCTCCCTTGCACTGGAAACACACCTGCAAAAAAAAAAAAAACCCATTGCGGAACCGATTGCCACCGTCATCTTTTTATTAAATGAGACGTTTATAGAATCTGGGAGGGACAACTACAGTAAGAGGAATTGTCCTTTCAAGCAGCCCTCTGGCTGTAACTCATTCATCTTAAGAGCCTCACATCCCCTTCTCCAGGCATCTTGAGCACAGGCTCGGTCTTTGTCTCTCTGCCCAGCTCAACCCCTGCCCCTTCTGATGCCAGAGCCTACCTGGTTGCAGGTTATCCTGCCTGCAACGTGTCTACGGACAAAGCTTGTCTGTACCTTTCTATCTGTCATTGTAAAATGCAGCCTTGGATGAAGACACTACTGGCACAAGTTACTGTAAAACGGCTGTCAGCCATCTGCACCAGCAGACACGCTAAACTCATAAAACCCTGTGTCAGGATCCCCTATAACCCTGGTATTTGAACTATCATTAACTTAAAACATTCAGGAGGATGAAAATATAGGGTAGGAGTACTGGGTAGGACCATAGGACTGCCTCAGCCTGTGCCCATTCCCAACCACAGCCAATGGCAAATCGTATCAGAGAAGAATAAGTAAAGGTCAAGCGCACAGGGATACCCCTCAATACACTGTTCCAGCTTTTGAATTCACTTTTTGAATCCAGGTAAGTTTTTGGAACTCAATACCAGCCAGCTGCCTCTGTCATACCCAGGAGCTCTGACTTTCCCCAGAACACATCCCCCAGGTTACTGAGAGTCATTCAGAGAATAAGCCATGAGATACATGCCTCCCAAGCTTATCTTCTAACTAAAACCTCACCTCTACCTCCCTTGGTTGTTCTCTGAGTGCCAACTGGTGCCAGCTGCTGGAGGCAAGGAAAAGCAAATGAAATACCAGCTCCAACAACATCTGTGAGATGCTATCTCCTGAAAATAGGCTTGAGATATCCCAAAGTCAACACCTTCAGGTGAGACTCAGGCTGGATGCTTAGGTGTCTTCTCCCTGGCAGCGTTCAAGGCCAGGTTGGACAGGGCTTGGAGCAACCTGCTCTAGTGGAAGGTGTCCCTGCCCATGACAGGGGGTTGGAACTAGATGAGCTTTAAGGTCCCTTCCAACCCAAACCATTCTATGATTCTCTTTCACACTCACTCTCATCACCAAGGCCCAAAGCCACCTGCCTCCTAGAGGTATCAGCCTCCCTCGTTTACAAACACAGCCAGACTTCAGCAATGAGGCCCTCACTTCACAACAATTTTCTCCCTGGCAGCGTTCAAGGCCAGGTTGGACAGAGCTTGGAGCAACCTGCTCTAGTGGAAGGTGTCCCTGCCCATGACAGGGGGTTGGAACTAGATGAGCTTTAAGGTCCCTTCCAACCCAAAGCATTCTATGATTCCATGATTCTCTTTCTTTCACACTCACTCTCATCACCAGGACCCAAAGTCACCTGCCTCCTAGAGATATCAGCCTCCCTCGTTTACAAACATAGCCAGACTTCAGCAATGAGGCCCTCACTTTACAACAATTAACTGCCTTAAGTCAGAAGGGATAATCTAAGCCTAAGTCTTTTTGGTCCATTTGAAATAGAAGCACCTACAAGATCAGATTGTTATCATGCTGGGCAACCGGCTCATCGCTAACTCAGACGAAGGAAAGCCAAACCCCAAAGCCCCAGACCCACTTTACTACAGCTTTTCAGTCTTCAAGTTTTCCCATATCGTTTCCCAGCTTACTAGGCCTTGTTTTCCTTAGGAGATCTAGCAAAGTCACAGCTTCAGGTGTTAAAACTTGAGGTCCTCAGTGCAATTTGCTGCTATTGACAGGCCAAAAAACAGCTTAATCTGCTTTTGGTGGAAAACATCAGCAGATATTTATAACACAGCATATAAGGCTTAAACTGTGGCTCTGTAAAGGACTAAAATAGATTTGAAGTGGAACAGCCTTACAGAAGGTCCCAAACAGAGAACATGATTGAAAGTATTGTGAAAAATATACTTGCAGAATGAGACTGATGTAGTCCAGCTGGCAGATACATGTACACACACAATATGTGTGGAAGATGAGAAGAACTTTAAAGCAAACAATCAATGCCTCCAACTTGAAAGCATCTCTGTGATCTATTGCCTTGGCCACTGACCCTGGAGCACTCTGTCTTTTACAACCCCGTTGGCAGTCACGAGTAACCAATCTGCACACCGTCACCCAAGCTCTCTGCACCACAGTGAGATTTGGCAATGTCTGCCTTTGCCAAAACACCCAAAGGGAGGGGAATATACAGAGTGCAAAGAAAAAAAACCAACAAAAACAAAACACAGATTAAATTGTCTGGCAGAACCACCCTGACTTCTGAATTAGTGTTCCAGTAATACACAGATACATAAAACACACCATCACCATAGGAACTGCAAGCAAGTTACAAACTGTCCTCAGAGCGCAAAAAGCCTGTGGAGCAAACAGGCTCAAGGGCAAGAGAGGAGGGAGACACAAAGATCAGAAAGCGAAAGAAAAACTGGAAGTGCCTACCCAGCTTCACACCAGGTTACTGCTTTACAGCTCTGAACTCCATTCAGACTTCTGAGCTCCCAGCCCAGGACTTCAAACATAACATATTTCCTCTTAGGGATACGACAACAGCTCCAAACAAAGCTCTCTAGGACACGCCAAGTTTGGTGGTGGTGGTGCAAGGGCTTGGGCTTTTTAAACTCTCTGGATTATTTAAACAACAAACTGGGTGGTCAGGAATGCTTCTCATACACTGGCTAGTTGCTGGCTGGTTCACAAAGGAGGTGGTGACCGCTAATGGTAGCAGCTAATAAAGTGATCCCTTCAGTTCAAACAGTAGGGATGCATGCCTTGGAGATCAAAAACCAGGATTTCTTGTCTGGAGATGGTAGCTACCCAGGCAAGTCTAGTATTGCATTTGTCAAACAGGAGATGCTTAGAACATTACCGTGTGTCTCACGGGGGGCCTATGGAGTAACCACTGAACACTCTGGGGTCTATTTTTATGAGGGAGACCAAGCAAAGAATCAGATGGGACCTGAATGCACCCAAAGCACAGAGACGAGCAGACATTTCCTGTCTTTAGGTGTTCAACAACAACATTTCAGTGCTTCCAAAGTAATTTCTAAAAGCCTGGAATATGCTTGACAGAAGAAAAAGGTAATTATTATTTCCTTATAAAAATTATTATTTCCTTATAAGTAATTTATTTGTGAAAAAATAAAAAGAAAAACAAAACGTAAAGCCTTTACCTGCATCTCTTGCCTTTTTATTGGCTTACTTTGAGGTTTTGTGGGGCACTTTCTTTTGGGGGGAGGGAAGGAGTAGAAGGTTAATGAGGGTGAACTCCTAGTGATGTGGTACTGTTACTAAAAGCTTTAATTTCCATGAACCTCAGGTCTATGCTTCAGGCATTATCTTTTACATGAACATTTTCCTTCCCCAGATGATTCATGTCAGAATTCTTATCACATTAAACCATTAATAGAAGAGACATAGCAAGAGGTTAAGAGTGCAGTCTGGCATCCAAAGAGTGAGAACCGCTGCTTAATGCAATTTTAAATGATTGGGGAAAATAAGCAAGCAAGTGATACCAAGTTATTAAGTTTAGCCAAAAGTAGAAAAGACCATGATGAAATACAGAAATATATAGAGAATGGAAAAGAGAGCTGGGGCACATGGAATCTAATTTTGATAAAGGTATGGTAATAACCACTTTAGAGCAATAAGCTAATTTATACTGTTGGGTATCATTCAAGAGAAAGCTATGGACAGTTGAGACAGACCCACCTCCTCCGGTGTGCAAGACAGTATAACCTGAAAAAAGACACCTGATTTAAGTGTTGGGATTCTGCTAGATAAGAAAAGCACAGATGCTTTCATCTAACATGAACCGGTTTGCTCTGTGGTGTGTAACGACTCTCTCATTGAGTCCACATTTTTATTCTAGAAGTTGGTTAATACATCTGCTAACTGAAGAGCTGGCCAAGGCTTCACCAGTGAAGACTGCAGTATAGGTCTGGCTCTGGAACAGACAGAAAGTAGTCCTGCCTCAAATGTCCATGCTAGAGGAAGTTTCGGTTCAGACCTAATTTCATCTAATTCTTGCAAGGTTTTCTGCACTACTTGGTAAAGTATTTTTACACATGAGGGAGCTTACGACCTTCCCAATAATCTTTAGCTTCATGGTCTCTGCCACAGAAGGATTAATTTTTAGGGATATGGATCCCCTCAGGCAAGGAAAGCACTGGAAACCCTAATAAAAATAAATCTATACAACAACGTGGCTACTACATGGATATGAATATACTGACTCAGGACTTGCAGAACTACAGTAAACATTCCCTGTAGCCCAACGCAATGAAAGATTTATGAAAAGCAAGAACAGCTTCTTTGGGTCAGAAGAAGCAAAGAATTCAAGTTTGAATATCTCATCCAGAAGGTCTTTTTTCCCCACCACGCTTTGCAACACAAGCAGTTTAGTACATTCTGGAGAGCTTTTCTTTTCAGTGTATTTCTTATTTGGTAAAAAAACAAGCCAGGAATTCCACATGTCCTATAGTTTTCATTCCTGAAAAGACAAAATCCATTTCCTTGAACAGGCATTTTCAGTGAAAGAATAGAGCACCATGTGTAGAAATTACTTCAGACATCATCTCTGCTGTTTCTGACCCCAACTGTACTAACACTGAGCAAACACTATCGCCACATTTCTTTGACCACAATCCACCTCTAAAGCCTTTTAAAAAGTCCTTGCCTCAAAAACAAGGCAACAGATGGACAAGCTCCTCAGAAAGTCCACTCAACAGCCCAGGGAAAGTAAAGGGCTTTTTTGGAACACAGGAAAAAAATGAAGGACCAAGAATGGTTTCTAGGAAAGGGATCACTCTGGAGTCTTCAACAGGTTAGCTGCCCATGTATACAACCAAGACTTCCACACAAAGATAAAACTGTCTCATTTACAGCAAGCACTAGAGTTATAGACGTGAAAGATTTATAGATGTGAAAGTTACAGATGTGAAAACTACTGAGAGTATTAATCTACATGGTACCAGTAGCACTCATAAAAATTACTGCCAAGTGTAGGTGGACTCACTTAAGTTTTACCTGATCACACTGAAAACCACTCACAGAAACCAACCCTGGAATAAGTCCCTAACAGAAACACAACCTTGTCTATCGATTTTCATGCAGAATTCCCCATATATTGTCATTTTGACCCCTCCATTGTAGCTAAGTCTGTAAGGAGAAGCAGCAGGCTGGCTACTTTCCTGTAGTTTTCTTGGAACTTGACTTTCTGCTTAAAGGAAATTTCAGGTTCCCACAAAAATTCTCAGGGGGAAGGATCACCACACATCACTGACATCTGGAAGTGAGTCTGCTCTGCTGAAAAGATGCAGGCTGATCCACCCTGAACAACACATGCTGCCTGCGCTCGCATCATCTCCGGTGACCAGTTCTTTTTTAAGTAGAACAATTAATGTGGTTTCTTCAGAATGGATTTTTTGTCCATCATCTGTTTCTAAATGACAAGAAGCTGGAGCTATAGCTGTGTCACCGCTGTGCAGCTAGAGCATCTTTGTGTGTCCCCTTATCTTCTGATGCAGAAAACCCCCTTCTCAGTATGTCCAGAAGCATCCCCAAACTGACATCTGTAACTCTAAAGCCAACGTGATGTATAATAAGAACTTGTGTCTGCAGCTCAAAACTAAAAGGAGACATCTGCCTCATAAAAGGCACTTACTTCAAAAAGAAAGTGGGGTTTTGTTGTTACTGAAAAAGTTATGTTAGCAAAAGACAGGCTGAGGAGGTGCCTGGCCAAGGCTCACAAATATTTCCTGTCCCGAGTCATACTGCTTACACTGTATTGGAATATAATGGCTTACAACTCCATGCACAATATGCCCATAGGATACTCAGGAAAACACACTGTGTAATTAAATCCCTGGAATACTTTTGACTCTGACAAAGTGAACTCTGATGAAAGTGAAGAACTGAGAATGCAACTGCATTTCCTGACACTGGTGGCTTGAGAGACACAGGCAGACAGATGCATGGGCAGAACTAAATCATGAAGCAAAATTTTACTCTGCCTATCCAAATGTGATGGATAGCTTTTTTATTAGAGTGTTATTTTCCTTCCAAATGTATTAACACAAATAGGGATTTTTGAGACAGTTTTGATCTCTGTCTGAGGCACTGATTAAAAATTATCTGCTAGTGTTACATGACATTATTGCATACTCTGCAATTGCTATAATTGACATGTGACAGATGAGAGGAGCAGTGGAACAAAAAGAGATGGATCTACTTTCTGATCTTATATTTCTCATTATTTCTTTATAATTCCATACCTTGGGCTCTTAGGAATTCTCCTAGAAAAAAAAAAATCAGATTTTTTAAAATTTTTTTAATATTTCACTGTTTCTAAATATGTCCAAAAAATGTATCTTTAGTAATTCTTTTTCTGGCCGATGCAGAAACTGGGCATCACCATAGGATGTGGAATCTCATTTACAGTAGAAGACAATGATGCTGTCCTAACACGAGCAGGACAGAAATCCCCTGTGCCAAAAGCATGACCACATGACACCAGCCCATTATTTTAAGAAAGCCATGTAAAGCAAAGCTTACACATAAGGAAAAGTGCTTCTGATTACACTGATGTCTTCACTAGATAATGCTATCAGCACTCCGCTCCTAGATAATGGCACACAAAACTACTGCTCTACAATGCTGCCCATGGTGGCATAAAATGGTTAATGAATGTCAGAGAAACCATAGGAGAGAGCATGAGTTTGTTCAGTCATTAAACAAGGCATTTCCTAAGCTGCTGCCTAGAAGGACTGGTGGCAGCCCAGACACAGCAGCCACACACTGTGGGAAAGCAGCAATGCCATAAAAACATCAAAGACCAGATCTGCTCTGGCTCTTGGGGAGAAAAAGGGGAACAAAAAGAAGGGCTTTGAGAAAGCATCACAGGCAGACAGACCTGCAGTAGAAAGCAGAGGAAGAGGAAGCCTGGGGCGAGGAGAGCAGCATCTAACACAAGTAGGGATTCCCAAACTGCAAGCTTCTGTCCTACCTCCTAAGAGCAAAACTACAATCTTGTACAGTATATTAGTACATCTTAGAGAGGCCAGACTCCCTACAACCTCCTTTTCATACCCCAGGTGATACTGGTAGGTAGAATTAATCGGATACAGACAATGCAACCCACTACATTGATTTATGAACAAATACGGAAGCGGTCTGTTTTCATCCCCTCAGGAGCCAAGGAAATGGCAGTTCTGCCATTCAGAAACCTTCAGGGACAATTTTGCCTTTGACAAGCTGCTTTACGCCACATGTACTGCTGAACACGAAGCTGTGTGAGTACTATGGTTACAGGCATGCGAGTTTATGTCTCAGCTTCCTGCCCTGTCGAGATTTCCTTCGCACACTGATTGATGCAACTCTGATACCTAAAATATCATGCTAATCTAGAGGAATGTTATTACACAGCTATAAATCTTCACACAAACATGAACTCCTTGGTCAGAAGCCATGGGAGGAGGTTTCCTCGCCTTACATACTTATACAGCTGTGTTTCCTTCAGCAAGCTTACATGCAGAAGTAGCAAAGAGCAAAGCTCACATCATTTTAGTTAAACCATACTGCAGCAATAGTACTCCAGTGCCTGAAGTCAATTTCATAGAATCAACCAGGTTGGAAAACACCTTTAAGATCATCAAGTCCAACTATTCCCCAGCACTGCCAAGGCCACCACTAACCCATGGCACTGAGGGTCTCATCTACATGGTTTTGAATGTTTCCAAGGATGGTGACTCCACCACTGCCCTGGGCAGCCTGTTCCAACGCTTCACTACCCTTTCAGGGGAGATGTTCCTCCTACTATCCCCTGGTGCAGCTTGAGGACATTTCCTCTTGTCCTACTTGTAACTTGGGAGAGGAGGCCAGCTACTTTCTGGCTCCATCCTCCTTCTAGGTAGTAGATGCATGAGCCCTCTGGCAACCTCCTGGGACACACTGCAGGAGCTGCATCATGCGATGACTGGAGGCCAGATGCATCTGGGTGAGCAGAAGCACAGGTTTTGAAGAACAGTTGCTGAGCCAGCAAACACACACCATCTTACTGCAGTGAGCAAGGGTGGCCAGACCACCAGGTGGACAATGTGATGAGGGCCACCCTGTGCCAGTCAGCCCAGGAAAAAGGGAGCATCATGCAACAGATCTTAGGGAAGAATGTAGGCATGAAAGTGTCTTCTCCCCTATGAGTCCTACACAACAGCCCCAAGGCAGCTTTCTACAGCAATATTATTTGCTATGCCTGGTTTATAGATCAGATGAAGGCTACAAAATTTTACCGGCAGGGAAACATCAGCCACTTGCTTCCACTATAAAGCTTTATATAGTTTGTGTTTGGTTTTGTGTGGGTTTTGGTGGGTTTTTTTTGTTTGTATGTTGTTTGTTGGGGCTTTTTAAAGTTCCCACTGGTTTTTTTTATGTCCTAAGAAAACTGTTAAAACTCACCATTCATTCGCATGGCAACATGCCATGGCCCATGAACTATTTTGTTCCATCTTATCCCGAGATGTTCGGGTAAGTCTAACAAAGGGAAGGAAAAACCCATCTCCAAGGTGTGAGTTGAAACCCCAGAATAAGACCAAAGCTCAGAGGCAGGAGGTAAGCCTGTTGTCAGGATTAGGACCCAATTCCTGCAGGAGCATCCCTAACACACTGCAATGCTTCTCCCCACTTCTCCAAATGAAGGTCTGGCATTCCTTGGCCTCTGTGGAAATACTTACAAGAAGTCTTGAGCTCCTCTCAACTCGCACACCCTTGCCTTATTTGCTGCTACATGGCAAGCAGGCAGAGCAAAAAGACTGTGTCTGCAGACAGAGGCCAGAAGTCCTTGTTGATGAATGCAGGGAAAATAAACTCATCCATAGGAGAGCAGTCATCCTGGATGATGCAAAAGATTAGTTGTTCAAAGGTGAAGTTTAAGTTGAGTAACTACATGTAATTCAGAAAGATTTGAGTTTAATAACATTGAGGTGCTGATCTGAAGTTCATGACACTAGTAACTACAAGTATTTTTTTCCAGGTTTAGAGGTGGTAATTCCTACAACCTGAACTAACTCTCCCTTGTGAAGGGCATTACAGGAACAGCATCCCAAGAAGCAGCAGCGAGCGTCCCTTAAGAAATAAATCTCTTTGCAATGCAGCCAGGGAACAAGAGCCTACATCTTAGCCATGCTGATGAGTTAAAACAAAGCAGAGAGATCTCTAAAAGGAAAAGCTCAACAGATTGTTTCAGTGCTAACAAAGGAGAAGGAATTGCTCTTACATTAAAAGCAGTAGTGTTTACTATAGAAAGGAAACAGAGTAAGAATAGACTCCAAAAGCTTGTGTGGTACACACAAATTTAGACTTTTTAATCCATCATATTATGAGACCAACTCTGCCTTTCCTTCATGTTACTTTTTTGTAGACTAAAAATAAACCACCTTACTGAAATTAACTTTTCCATTCACGAGGTGGCAAATTAGATCTGTCACACATGCAGTGGTGACCATATAAACATCGAGCATGCTTTGCTTAAACACAGGGGAGGAATGTGCTACTGGGAAGAACGGGCACATTCCTTTACCAGCTCAGCTTCATCCTCAGTCACTGCTACCTAATCCCTGCAGATTAAGATGTCCTTTCACTACCAGGAAAAGTGCTTAACTTTTCTTGACTGCTGACATGTTTCTTGCCTGCCTACTTGTTTTCTTTGACGTTTTCCTCACTGTTCATTTAAGGCAGGAAACACTAATTCAGCAAAAGCCAAAAGATATGGAGAAAGTTTTAAAGTTCATTATAGAAGCCAAAGGATTACAGAAATAAAAATAGAGAGTGTCATCATTTTCCATTGAAAGCAGTGCTTGACCAGCAGAAAGGTGTTTATTTTTATCATGGCAGCCTGGCCTCAAAAGAAGCTGGCACAGAACAAGAGAAACTCCTGTCTCTGCCTTTCTGCACTTCTAAAACTTTCAAGATGAACACGACTGGAAAGGAAAGAAACAGAGTGCATTTTAACAACTTCCTTACTGTGTGTTGAGGAAGTTAAGCAAACAGGACAGAATGAAGTCAGCCAAAGTCAAGAGAACCTTTCCAGGAGTCATTCTCACATCTGCTACCCAGTGATGGAAATGCCGGGTCCATGATCCATAGGCACTGCATGACCCCTCTGCCAGGTGTCCCACAGGAAGGGGATGCTCTCTCCCAGGAAGGGGAGAGGAGCTGGAGAGTGCATGAGCTCTGCAGCACTGCAAGCATGTGGGTCCTCAGAGATGGTGTGCAGAGATGGTGCTTGTCACTGGCAGAACAGAAACCACCACAGTAGCAGATCAGTCCCTCCTTAATATTGCTGAAGCAGAAGTCGTGTTTGCTACAGAAAGGCAATGATTTCTCATTACTGTCCATAGCACCTTCCTCCCCACCAAGAACCACCACTTTGTCACAGTACCCAGCAAAAGGCATTTCAGGTTAATACAACTCTTTCCATCAATGTCAGTAGACTTTGGATTAAACTCAACACAGCAGCTTTTAAGAGACAAGCCCCACATGGTTTTTTGCCTTCACATGTACTACCATATTACTTCAGTCTTACGTAGATGTTTCTACAGTTATTTCAGCTCAAAGGAGGCGACAGTGATTCAACAACAGGATAAGTAGAAACTTTCCAGGGAAAAACTGCATTTTTTTGTTTCCCCCAACAATGTTTACTTTCCACAGAAAATTCAGGATTTCCATGAAGAACAACAACAAACTGGCTGACTGCTAAATTTTCTAAAGGAACTCAGGTTTTTCTCCAAACTCTTAAGTGATGACAAAAATTGTGAGAGAGCTATACTATTGAATTCATGTACATCTCATTTCCAACAAAGCACGTTTTACCCGTATGTCCACTGAAGTTCCAAAAGATGAGGTGTAAAATACGGCTGGCTTCAAACACAAGATAACTTTTCCAACAAGAAAAAGAAGTAGACCATAACAATGCTACCACTAAGCTCTTTAGTGAGAGTAATATAAACCACTGAAAACCATTTCACTAACATCTTTCACAGCTGCTGTGTAGTTCGCCGGGGCTCTGATCCAACGACTACTACTAAAACTACCAATAGAAAGGCTATGATGAGCTCCCACACGTATTGGTTGCCACTTTAGAAGCAAGGTGGGATACCCAGCTGTAATACAGGAACACAGATTTGCTGATTATGGATAGCCATCACATCACATTTCAGTGAAGCTGAACAAAATGAGTAGGACTGGGATGTGTAAAAGACTCCTATATCTTTACCCCATGACCAGCAGGGAGAAGAGACAGGAACACAGGACAGCAGTTGTGCTCTGCTCGCTTTCATTTCTTCTCACTCAACTAGACCTTTTATGTCCTATGTGGAGTTCAGATTTATAGCTGAAAAGCCTGTGTTCTTGTTATTTGACTGTGGGGGGTGGGGTGTAACACTTCTCTATTCCAGTCCTTTGGCTAAAATTCAATCTGATTCAATTAATAAATAGAATATTGGAAACAGATCAGTGCATCGTTACCATTTGTCCTCCTTAAGTTGCAACTGATGTCAGACAACACTGGACCGGATTGAGTGGGACTCATTTGGCTAAACGTAGACATCTGGAATACAGATGTCTACCTCCAACAAATTGCCCTTGGTGTTCTTGTGAGCCAGTGGAGACCTACTCAAAGGAGTCTGACTTGTCTTGCCCTAAAACACACACGGAGTGAACCAAGTGAATTGTGCCCTAAAAATGCTGATTTCTTACCATTAGTTGTAAGGGCAACCAAAGGTAAACAGCTTCAGACATACAAAGTGAGATGAGTATCACCCAGTCATGCACATCAGTCTCATTTACACCAGTGCTGCTGATATTTTTCTCTCAGATGACTACTATTGGCATCTTGTTCCAGACAAACTCCTCAAACATACTACCTTCCCCTGCAGTAGAATAACTTATTTCTTCTAGGGGGCCTAAAAAGTGTTACGAAGTAATAAGTTTCAATGGTTCAATGTCCACGTGGAGACCAGCAACAAGTGGTGTCCCTCAGGGATCAGTGTTGGGACCTGTGTTGTTTAACATCTTTGTGGGTGACATGGACAACGGAATTGAGTGCACCCTCAGCAAGTTTGCCGATGAACAAAGCTGTGTGGCTTGGTTGATATGCTTGAGG
>NW_009924046.1:0-11699 GCF_000696875.1 Nestor notabilis | reverse complement strand
CGAACCGGGCTGCCAGGTCTCCGGCACGGAAATCGGGCAGTGCCTTTCCCGGGGGTGCCTCAGTTGAAGGTCCACGGTACGTTTATGGTTAAAGCTATTTTCAAGCCACAAAACAAGCCGTAGATAAAACTGAAGCACTTAACGCTCTAATGAACACCATCTCTCCTCCCTACCTTACACATGGCTACGGGTAGAAGATGAAGAGCCGTTTTAGTAACAGCAATCAGGTCAAATCGAGTGGTAAAACACAAAACAGTAGCAGCACTGAACAAACCTTGATTTTGCTCAGGATTGAACCAATAATAAATTAACCCGAATTAAATCGTTCATGAATAAAAAATGAATCTGGGTTTGGGGGATTTTTTGTTCTGCTGGTTTTTTAATAAATTGTTTTTCATCCTGTATTTGTGACTAAAACTGTTTTTTTCAAGCTGTAATAATGTTTATTTAAAAGCAATGAAGGAAAAAGCCATAATTTAAATGGATCCACAACTGAAATTCCAATCCATCATTGAAAATGAAACACACCACCTGGAATATTAAGTACCACTGTTTTGCAGCACAGTAACCCACTCAAAAATGCCATCTAGCCATAAGATAGACATAGCCCTTTACAGAGCAAACATCAAACTTCATCCTAATTTGCAGATAAAGAGCAAAACCAAACCTCTGTACACAACCTGAAAAAAGCCACCAAGTCATATGACACAAGACAAAATGTTCCTCCTTATTCAGTCACTTTCAGCAATGCATTGCAGTCCAAATACCCTTTCTACTTTTTGTATTTAAGGATAGCATCATAAGATTTGCTTAGTCCCCAGTTAAAAAACATTTCAAGGCAGAGGATTTTACACACACATTTGCATGTTGCGAGCAGTATTTACACAATCAATACTCCAGAAACGCATTAGTTAATTAAGGGCTTGTAATGATGATAAGGATTGTATCCAAAAGAAAAAGAGAAAATGGCAGAGGATCAAGAAGCAGTCCATTTCCTACAAGTAAGCACAGGGACAGCATCCTGCAACACCGGCTGTGTAACAGATTCTAATGTGAAAACTCCATCCTTCAAGACCTGACTGTATAAAGTCCTGAGCAACCTGGTCTCACCCTGCCGTGAGCAGCAGACTGGGCAGGACACGCTCTTGTGGTCCCATCCAACCTGCGTTAGGGCAGGATCCCAAGTCTCAGCAGGACTTACCTAGGAAGTAAGTCTGTGATAAAGACAGAACTTCTTAAACATTAAGAGATCAGAAAGTTTTATCACATGGGAAATAGTAATAATGAGAAGACACCTTCACTTTTAAGGAGACAGAGTTGATGGCAGAGAGAAAAGATCCCCAAAGGAAAAATAAAAGCACAACAGAGAAACGTGAGCAGCATTTTACTTCTGTTCCTAAACCAACCATGCCTGCTAGTGGCACCACACCAGCAACATCTCAGCCACTGTCAGCCTATTTTTCATTAGTCTTTCAGTTGTGACACCTAAAAGATGGACTGTGAACTCACTGGGCTGTACAACCATTGGATACTCTCTGCCCCAAAGGCAAGAAAAGAAATATTGTCAAAACCAAGGGGAGCAGAAAGAGACAGGAACTATTGTCGTCCATACAAAACACTCCAGTGACATCCAAACCAGCAGTAGGTGCATATATAAAAAACCCAGCACAGTTCCTCCTGCCCTTTAGTCTTAGGGAAATTTCTTGTTAATAATGATTTATGTCAATAAAGGCAGAATTACAAATTAACACAAGTATTTCTGACAGCCATTAAAAGAAAATATTCCTTGCAACTGACAGGCAGCGTTTCTGAAATGATGTCACTATTTCACAAGTCATTTGTTGATGTATTTGAGTATTTTCAGAGAAATCTGACAAGTTTAAGCAACAGACACTGAGTTGTTGCCTGCTGCTTAACACCAAAGCTTGCCTTTCTCTTTTAAGGTCTTTCAGAGTTGTAGATTGCTTTCCCCAAGTTGCACTTGAACATCCAGGATGCAACAGAATGACAACTACTGTGGTGTCTTGTTTTCTTTCCTCAGCACTCAGAATTAATCTTTCTGTGCTTCCGTGCCTCATCCACAGAACAAGACACCAGAGTTGTTTCTATTGGCTTTTGATCATTTACAGAGAATCAAAATACTAGCATACACGTAATTGCTCTAGAATAGCATCTGCATGTTAGCTGAGACTTGGGGATAGGTGGTTCTACTTGTATGTGTTTGATACTTCTCAAGGAATTCACTTGACTTTGCACACCATTCTTCTCCCAGCAGTCAAGACTTCTTAAGGAATCTAGAATCCCATCTGTCTCTGGCAGCAAAACATTATGATCAACTTCAGATGAATATAAAAAAAACCCCTAACGATCAGCGGAAAATTTCTTTCAAGCTTCAGTTGGTGATCTATATATACCATGATGCTCATTTCATTTTAGCTATTTCCAGCACAAATAGCTAATCCTTATAAAAAACACCACTTCTCAGTAATAGAAACTGTCATGGTTAAACACTGCTCTAGAGCATATTTCTCACTAAAGATCTGCAACCTGTAAAATTCCATGCTCATATGATAAGAACACATTCAACATCTCTGGTCCTCCAATATTCACTTCTAAATCTTTCTCACCCAGTGCACCCAAGACAACGTAGCGACAGTTTTATTTCTTCTATTATTCATCTTTTCTATTACCTAAGGGCAGTAACCGAGTTACACTAATTGTAACAGCAATATAATAACCAGGTCATTGAAAACCAACCAGATGCCACAAGAGTTCCAACAAACACAAAGGTTATGAACTGTCATTAAAAGGGAAAGGAGTTCTCTCTGGTTCTGTAATGACAGCAGAAGCCTTCAAGCTCACTCTGTTCATTTACCTAGAGAACTACTGCAACTCAACTACCAGACCACAACCTGCACACTAGAGCCTAGACAATGGACCCCACTGCCAAGTTATTTTCTGAAAGATCATTAGACAATCATTAAATGGCCAAAACTTATAAAAGCAACATATGACAATGTCAAAATTTTATATACCATATATTTATGTTGTTTTATTCATTAAACAATATGTAATTTATATATTCTTTATTACTTGCCTATATTTATTTATAAATTATGTATCTCTCTGTATTTGAAAGAAAGCATATGTGTATATGCCGAATTCCAGGACATTTTCAATCCTGTTATGATCAGTGTTCAAATAAACCCTTCGCAGCCATTTCCTATTACAGAATTGGCCAGCAACACCTCTGACAAGACATGGAAAAATCTGTTCTGGCATGTAACGGGTGCCAAGGTGAATTATAGACATGATTTCAAACTGAATATACCAATTCATTGATGGAAGGACTGAAGGCTGACAAGACCACAATCCATGCAGCTGGATTTTGTGCTCAGATTTAACAACATGCTTTCATATCATTATCTTTTTCACATAAACATTAAAGTAAAAAAATATTTAGATTTTTATATCTAAACTAATTTCAATTTAGATACTTGATAAGTGGATAAAGCTCCCTACAAAACATTCTCACTGCAAGAAATTCCCTAACCCTCAATGTGCATGACCTGCAATCTTCAAAAAGAAAAAACCACCACAGCCAAAGCATTCTGTAAGAAGTTTTATAACAAGAAGTTGCTCCACCTTTGTTATTTTTCTTCAAGTCTTAATTGTGAAATTTCTTCTTTTTCCGATTCCTCTTCCCTGCTGCAAAAGCTGCTCTTTCACTCATGATCTCCTGATACTTCTTTTTATTATATCTGAACAAAATAGATAATTTTCTTTTAAGCACAGTAAACCAATGTTCAGGAAAAAAAAAATCACATGGAAAGTACTCTACATACATCATTTGCCAAACTCAGTTCTCTCATGTTTTCCAAGTCAGATTTCTTTATATACTTCTGCACAGGTGAAAGGGAATCAATGCTTGGATTAATGATAAATATGGGTAAATTTGTCGTAGAAGTAAATTTGATTAAAGGCTCATTAATTTTGGCATAACCGGGGAGCTGTTCATTGCACATACAATCACATTTTGGAAAGTTTGCCAAAACACTGCTACTGCTGATCAATTTTGACAATACCATGGACAAATTATACCCATCTTTATACTGCCTCCTCAGCAAACTCAAGGTAATAACTTTACTCAAGCCTGAAAACAATGAAACACTAAACAATGAACAGAATATACTTACTGAGTATCAGCTGCTAGCTCCTAATACAGCTTCCTATGTACCTGCACCAATTACCACAACGGATCACTGCACACTGAGCAGTACTGAGGCTTTGAACCGCAACACTGAAACCGGACTAATACCTGCACTAATGCTGATGTATCTGGTTAAAGCCTTTAATTAACCACACCATAAATTAAGTGATCACATTTCAAAGACATCAACTGTTTAAAATAGTTTCTAACAAATATCAATCAGGTAAAGCTAGCTAGGTCAACTAGGTAAGAAATAGCTATACAAATTTGCCTTCCCAACATAATTTACAAGCCTGACAATATTAACCTTACAATCCCAAATCATGCACTGCTTCCAAGAAACATGTCCTTACGTGAGAAAAGAAAGTGCAGGTTAACATCATGTAATAACCAATATAAAAATGGATCAACTAAAGGATCTACTCCAGAAATTGCAGGTTAGGCAGACATTAATGAATCCAATCATATTCCTTAAGTAAGACTTCTAGTGCAGTTTTGATTCCTATGACAGATGCCAGACTGACATGCTTATATAAAGGAAATCATACCCACTCTCATAGAATTACAGTCAGCACTTTTAATTTGGATCAATTATGCCAAGAAAAACTGATCTTTAAACAATGAAAACAAGTGCACGCATAGGCATAAGTCACTTAGAGCCCTTGATCTTTGGTGTAAGCCTGTGCAGACACTTATCTTAGAAGTGAGCCAGAATAGGGTTAATATGTTATCTCTTCAACACTGACAGTATTTTAAGAGTGGCTGCCAATAGTGATGACCTGAGTTGGATAAAACCCTTTTATGAAGATAAAATATGCTGTCTCAGTCTAATTATCCCCTGTCCCTTACGCCTCCTTAATGTCAGTGCTGGTGAAGTGCTAAAAAGTTTTCTTTGATATATTAAAAAAAAACCCACTCAGTTTATACTGAGTAAACCCAAGTTACAGTTAAAAATACTCATCTTTTACACAGGATATTAGAACTACAAAACCATTTTTAAATACCTTCTGAACTCAGAATCTGCCAGCAGCTCCTCAACAATCGTTCTCTTCCTTTGCTTCTTAGGGATTCGACTATGGTAAAAGTCTATAGGAGAATCAACCACAGTTCCAACCTAGAAGACAGAAATGAAACATTCTCACTGTACAGCAAGATGCTGATTATTCTACCCCTTTGTTTTTTTAATCTTCCAAGTATAAAGGCACCTCCAGAGAAGATCAGATTGGCATCATAAGGAAGTGCAAAACAGCAAGACACCTTTTGTGTCATTGTTCAGTGCACAGAGGAGGGTCTAAGCTTTAAGACTACAGTTTTTAACACTGGACTGCTGCATCAATGCTTGTATTAAAAAACAAATCCAGTTCTTAACTTTTAAAGATTTTCCCAAGGAGGGAAAGAAAACCCTTAACAAGCATCTTAACTGTCTCTGTCACTGTGGTGGTTTTGCTTGATGGCTACACAGCAGTTAATCCAGCTCTAATGCAAGGCCTTCATTCTGGAATACATCACATTGTTTCCAACCAGTCAGTTCTGATGATTCAGGTCGGCAGTGGAGATCGATAGAGTCTGTGTTGCATGTCGTGAAGGCAGACCTGCACATATCTCATCATGTGCAACACTTCCATCTGAAGTTTTTCTGTGCCCAGAAATTTCAAACCATACAAGACCCACCCTTCACAGTGAAGTGTTACTACGTTGAGAAGTTAAACCAATTTCCTCAAGCATGCCAACTATTCAAACAGGCCTGAGCCTGTAGGAGCCCATTTCTACAGTTTCTGCATGCAAACCACTTCAAAGCTCTCAAGTTCCAGCAGCAGCAATTCTGGCTGATCACAGAGCTAGCTGTCTGTTCACACTGTACTAGCTGGTAAGGAAATCAAAGCTGCTTATTTTCTACATCTTGATTAAAAAAGGCTAATACTCGAGAAAAAGCAGTAAAAATCTAGTCCACTGAGGCTTCAGAATACAGATTGTCAGATGTTTGTTCACGACTATGAGATCAGCTGAAATTAAAAAACCCCAGCATATACACATATGTAATACAGACTTAAGCAGTTGTAAACTGCAGCCAAATAATGAAAACCACTTAAGAATTAAGCTATGAAATTGTATCAACGTGTACCTACAAAATAGGCAGGGAAGAAGAACAGCTGTTTAAAACTTCAGCAGGGCAATGCCACCTTCTGCTGCTTCCTTACCTGGAAGTACTTGGGTAGACCATCTCTATCGTTCTTCTTATAAAAATGCTTTGGGTCCAACGAAGCTCTCATCTTCAAAACTTTCAGATCATTCTTCAGTTCAGCTGTGATTTCTGGGGCTTTCATACCAAACCAACCATCACCCGTTGTCTTCTCTCGCTCTGCCTAGGATGCAACACCAAGAATAATAAATGTGCATTCAGCAACCAGGAAACGACAGAGCAGGGAACTCTCCCCTCCAGAAGATATTTAGAATGTAACTCCGTACCCTTAAGAAGTGTATTTTATGACCCTTATTACAAGAAGGTTATTGACACTGTATTAATGACAGATTTGTACCATCTGAACACATGATCTTTCACTTCACTGTCCTGGTGACTAAAAGGATGCTTCTCACGGGATGGCTCAAGAAGACACTTCCAGTGAGGCCAGTGTATGCACAGAGTCCGGGCATGGGCTTTCTACCAAAGGTTGTGTTGTTCTGTGAGGCATGATCAGCTCTTCACTTACCCTGCGCTGTTTCTTTAGCTGGTGAAGTGATTCCCTGTAGGGTGGGACACATTCCTTTTTTTCAAAATCTGGAGTTATTACACTCTTCTGCAAGAGCTGTAAGAATTTTTATTAACATTAGACAGTCATCTCACTGATACAAGTCTTCCTGCTTAACAGTATGTACAGAACCTACTAAAGGAATCATGCAGAATCTAAGCAAGAATTGTAATAGAGCACCTTGAACTTCTTCCATCTACAATGAAAGTAGTAGGGATCTTCTGAACAGAACCCTGGCCAACAACAGATAGCAGCTGGCTAGCTCTGGAGATAGCAAATGTTTTACAATAAACAGAGCTATCACGGGTGAGCCTACCAAGACCATCTTCCTGAAAATAACACGTTCCCTTTATCTCAAAGGGTATTTTTGAAGTAAAACTGCTCATCCCAGACTGGGAAGATTACAGACCTTTATTTACTGAAATTCATTCTTGCTACAGAGTAAACACTTTGTTAGGAGGCAGCTCATGTACCACTGAACTGCAAAACTGCAGGCATAATCAATTTGGGTTTATTTTACAAGGTAATGCTGATATTTGCACTGCTTTCAGTTTCCAAAATGTCAAGTCTATTGAAATTCTTATCATTAAAACCAAACCCAAATCCACACTTTGGCCAAAAAGAATGGAAGTTCTCAGCAAACCATAGAACAGGATACTTCTTTAAAAACAAGTAAACCCACCATATTAAATTAACATCTTTTTGTTACTGTAGTCACATTAACTGCATTAATTGCAAACACATTACCTGGTCCTTCTTTTTCTCCTTCAGTTGTTTAATTACACTTGATTTAGGCTTCTGGTTTTCTGCATCAAAACTAATATATAAACCTCCAAGCTTCTTGATATTCAAACCAGGGTCTATGCTGCTGGAAAGATGTAAACTAGAAGAGAAACAGTTAATGATTAATAAATTGTAACAAGCATGCACCTAAACCTCCTACTGTCCTCTGAGAAAGATAAACTCATTCTTCTCACTTAGGTTCAGTTCTGCAATGATTTTAAGTCTTGGTATCCAGTAGATAATTTAAGGTGACAGAATTTGGGGAGGGGGGTAATATAAATTGAGAGGCTGTTAAAGAACAGTATCTGTGGAATCACTTCCACAAATCTTCCCTATTAACTCTAATGCTGCATTCCTATCTTAGCTATTACTATCTCCTATAAAAGTGAATTCTTAATTTGCTTCACCTTGCCAAAAGAACTCATGACCAGCATGCTACTTCCATAATCTGAGAAGCTTGCTAGCTAAAACTAAAAGGAAAACCACCACAAAAGCTCAAACATATGGGTGGTAGAAATGTTGTCAGCTGTTAGTGAAAAGAAGCTAGAATTCCTTCTAAGAATGTTTAAGACCCTTATTGTTTAACGGTACTAGGAATAATGTTATTAAACATTTCAAAGCTTGTTTGTTTCAGTTTTTCATTACTTCAACCAGGCAGGCAGAGGAATGTATCCACAAAAAAGGTAAATGGCTGACTCGAAAGGAGGCTTTTGATGACAAGAATGCTTAAAAGCTATGAAGCATTACAGAGAAATATGGTACAACAAATATTCATGGTAGCCTGAATGCTTGTTAATACAAACCCTTCACAACTTTCTACTAAACAGTGACTAATCTTCCACAATGCCTCTACACTGAGCGCTTGGCTAAGTTTTTGTAAGACTTCTGCCCTACCTGAAGGTTTTTAGAAGACTAATAAGTAAGACTTACTTATCCAACCTAAACAGAGCATTATGCTTTAAACATATAAAGCATATAAAGAGATTTTAGCAAGAGCTGGACTACAAGAGCTCAAGAGGTCCCACCCCACCTAAATTATTCTATGATTCTGTGCTGGGCTGATTTCACTTGAAGTGTCACTGTCCCACAGCACAGGAACTGAACACATTATTAAAGTATATGTGGTTATTTAGGATTAAAAAGCATGACAGAATTAGCCAATGTGTAAGGAATTTACTGCACTTCTTGTTACTCATATCCAAACTAAAAACACAATTCAGAAAACTGCAACCCAAACAAGCTTTAACCCAGTTCCACATTCTGGTTTCTAAGCTGAACACATGCAAGGCCTCCAGATACCCAACTATTTCAGACAGTTCTGTTCTGCTATATACAACACTGAAAAAAACCCCCAAACTCTCCATTTATGGACTAAATTTGTACGTTATAATCTGTTCAACCCCACTTCTTCATGCATCAATGACTTACGTGATGAGACTACTCCCTCATTTATTTCACATCATTTAGCGCTTAATGCACAGCTCTTATGCATATGCTTGAACGAAATGCAGATTCTTTAGTTATTGCCAGATACTTACACATCAGTCTTATTTTTCAACAAATCATCACCTTCATCTTTCTCATCTTCATCTATCAATTCCTCTTCAACCTCTTCCAGATCTGACAATTCTTTACCTTTTTCACTTCCTTCATGCTTACTTCCAGCATCACTACCTTGGTCTATCTGATCCAGGTAATACTTCTGGTCAGAACTCATGCCAGGCTTGGTATCAATTACAAAAAGCCCTTCAACATGCAGTGAACTGGTTTCTAAAGATTTGCTGAGGGAAGGAGTCCCCTTATCTGCCTCTTTATTATAGAGATTCTTTTCAATTGTATCTATGTCTACCACATCACTATCTTCAGATTCATCACTTTCATCTTCGGCCAGAAACAATGAAAGAGAATTGTTTCCACTGCTTGAAATTCCACTGCAGTGAGCTACAGGTTCAGCACATTCTCCTGCTTGATCTTCAGCACTGTCCACACCGATCTCAAGCATCTCGCATCCGCTAATACTGTTGGTTCTCTGTGCAACAGCTTCGTCCCTTCCTGGGCTCCTCACGTCAGTAGCTTGCTCACCCTTTCCTAAATTATCAGCATGGGTGAAAGGCTGCTGTGGATCTGCCTCAGCATCTGCTCTTTCACATTCTGGATTTGTTTTACCTTTATTTAGTGTTATTTGCTCTTGGAATTCTAAAAATTGCTTGGGACTCACGCCATCACACAAATCCATGTGCTCTAACTTTTTCACCCTCACCAGCATTTTACTGTGTTCTTGTATTTGGCCACAAGGTTCCTCTGAATCATCAACCCCAACAGACTGTGTATTTTTAACTGCCATTTTCTCAGGTGATTCCGTGCCACTTTGTTTCATTGGTGTAGGACTGTTGGGTGTCACATCATTCAAAGACTCTTCTTTCACATCTTCACTCTCGGCTGTATTGGCAGATTTGAAAGAACATTTGCTTTTAGGTGAACTGGGTTCTTCATTACCCTCAGCGACAGGGGAAGCATCTTCTGTGTCAGAAACAAGTTCTGGAGCAGGTCTAGAATCAGAAATGATTACTGGCTCAGATTTAATGGTATCCTCAATTAAATTCTCATCTTCTGAAACAATTCTGTTTCCTTTCTCAGTCTGCTTAGTATTTTCTGCTTCTGATTTGATTTGCATTCTCCTAGTAACTCGTCTGTTAGTGACGGATGGTTCCATATGGGAACTTAAGCAGCACGAGTCTGCATCAGAAATATCTTCACTCTGGGCTTCATGAACTGTATCTGGCTGCACTTTCTTTTTGCTTTGCCTGCTTCTTCTAGTTCTAGTAACACCAGAAACAGCAGAGGAGCAAGACTCAGCTTCAGAAACATCATCTTCATCCAGAATCCTGTTTAACTTACTCAGAAAAGCTGTCTTGTCATGTCTTTTTTTGTCAGGAGAATCTGGCTGATAAGGAACTACAATTTGTCGTCGTCTTGTCACCCTTACAAACAAGGGTGTCTGAAGACCAGACACAGCAGAGCAGTTCGATTCTGCTTCTGACACATCCCCATCAGCTTGTGGTTCAGCAACTGATCGTGCTGAGTGGACCGTTGTGTTCTCATTTGTAGTTGTTTCCATCTCTAAGCTATTGTTGACATCTGACTTGGTTTCTGCATGTTCCAGCTCTTCAGACTGAGATTCCTGAATTACCTCTGACTTACAAATTGATTTTGTTCTTCTCCTAGTCATCCTCATAGACACAGGAGTATTAAGTTCAGCAGCTGCCATCTAGAAAAGAAGTAAAATAACGTGTGTTATTGACAGATAAAACAACCCTATAAAAAGGATGCTATACAAATCACTGTCTTTTTAAAGTACTCTACTCAAGCTGACAGCATATTACATGTCTCTATGTGGAAGAAGTATCAACAAACCATCCTGTCCTCATGTTTGTCTACTCTCTTTCGTCAAAAGCAGGAAAAGAAACACGCTTGTCCAGCAAGAAATACAGACAAATATCTTCTAATTCTACAAGTTCTGGCAAGCTGTCACGGGAAGGAAATTCAGAAGCGATGTACAGAAACATTCCAGGATCTGCTCAACTATAAAAGCTAGCAAATGGCAGAATGTGGCCCAAAATGGTTTCTAGATCCAGTTTTAGGCACAGACTGGCCTCTCGGTAACCGCAACACTAGGTATAACCTGCTTCTTTAACGATGCTTCTAGTTCCGGGGAAAGCAATTCAAAATCTGGGAAAGAAGAAACACTGCGACAGCACGATATTCCCAAAACACCGAACCACGCTACCTCCACATCAGGATTTACGCAAGTGTTTGCCTGTCTGGTGGAAAAGACACACAGAACTGCTATAACAGCAGCAGTGCAAAGAAAAACAAGATGTCATCCCCTCAGCCTTAGCCCTGAGCCGCGTTAAAGGGTTTAACACGCACCCCGCTGCGGACCCGGCCCCAGCTCCGCC
>NW_009924045.1:32598-85202 GCF_000696875.1 Nestor notabilis | reverse complement strand
TATTATTTATATAAATATATATAATATTTATATTATATTGTGTGATGGCAAATTTGAACACCTGGTTGCAAGAGGAAGGACTCTGAAAAGATCTTGGAATACTCGCTTAAACCACGACATCTCCGAAGGCAAGTGACCCAGTAACATGTAACTCATTCAGAAATAAGCCAGTGCCATCTCCAAACTGCCAGTCCTTACAGTGGATACTCCGGGTCCCTGAAAATGTGACTGGAATTGAGTAAGCACTAGGTCTCCCATCCTGAGAACATTTTCATGTGTAGAGGTGTGCATAAAGCATATGCCATGCACACACCTCCCTGCGGACACATCACCACAGTCACAAACACAGAGAAAAACATTCCCCACGGCTCCATAAAAACACATACTTGTCACAGAAGCAAAGAGTCAAAGGAGACATGGAGAAAACCTTCGAAACACCCATTCTCTATCTTTTATGTGCAGCATTCCTATTCCAGATAAACTGATGCATTGTTCTAGAGCACAAATGAGAGGCCTTTAAATGCAGCTTGCCTGGGATCTGCTCTTTGTTTATGCACATACAACACACACCACCTAAATAGCAACATAATACCTTAGTGTGTCCATCCTTACATTCCATATACATTGAAATCTTAAACTCTGCACAGAAATTCAGTAATGTGCTTAATCATAATCTTGCCACAAATCCAGTCTTTTTAATGAAATGATGACAAATGAGAGAAAGCGTAGTCTAAACATGGAAGCCAATTCCAATAACTTTCCAACTCTATCAACAACAAGAATTTTAGTTCTGCCAGAAGTTCCAACACTGAAAACTGTGGGTTTAGTATTTATAAAAGCAACCTCCCTTCCCCACCAATGGCCCTTCCAGACCCATATCTGAGGATTCCTGTTTATATCCACACAACACTGGGATGATTTAGCAGCGTGCACAGATTCAGTACAGAAACAGAGTAAAATAAGGGATTTGTCTCCTATGAATCAATACAAAAACGTGGTTTCAAAACCAAAGACACGACTCACATTCCAAAATCCCAGAATGTCTGAAGTATTGCAGACGTGGCAAAAAGGGAAGAAAATAAAAAACCCTTTGGCAGTATTGCCACTCTCCATTTTCCCTATGCAAAAGTCTATTCCCATATGCAACTTCTGCCTCCCTTTGGCTGCTGTGTTGCTGTTAATAAGCATGTGCTGTACATTTGGCATGCTTTCCAGCTTCCACTTGCCATTTATTCCTTTTACAACCTCCTTTGTTATAGGTCTAGTGCAGCAAACTGCTGCTTTATGGGAATTTGCAGCCCACTTGACATATGGTACAGGATCACTGGCCAAAATGGCAGAATAGTATACAGTATTTTACAACCCAAGTTCATTATCTGTCTTGTTCCAGGACTTTCTTTGGTCTGTGCCCAATAGGAGTCTTAAACCCCTAATCGTATGATAACAAGACTGGCTCCTCCACACATTTGTTGGACATCTCAATGGCTTCCACTCATTTTGGAAGCAATAATAGACTGTGCTGGCATTCACTCACCATGAACAGCCATAGCTGAATGTTAGCCTTTGCTTTTTCTTTCTTCTGGTGATCCTCTGACAATGAACCATATTGTTCCCATGCTCAACTTTCCGTATTTTTCAGAGTTTTATGGCTGGTGAATCAGGACAGTGAAATCTCCACTCCAAGTGAGTGGACTGTGGATTTATCTTAGCAGTGGCCCCACTGCTCTTCTCCTTCAACCTGCAATTTCTTCTCATAATGGCAGACTCCTGAATCAATGTCTCTTCTGTACCAAAGCCACACGCAAATAGCTTTGTATTCTGAACTTGGGGAAATGGTGGCATTTTGTTCAGTATGTGACATGAAGAGATGTTCTGTTCTGTACCCTACTAGAGGACCAGGTGTTATCAGACATCTGGAGTTTACCACATGTCCACAAAACATGTAAAATCAGTTCAGATGTGATTTGTACTTGTGAGGAGGAAGAAATTTCAGTTAAATATTCCAGCTTAGGTCTATTTTCACTGGAAAGGCAGCAAATTACACTTTTCAACAACCCTTCTTCCCTCCTTCCTTCCTGCTCAAATAAGAATGAATGTAATTTTAATTCAAATTGCGTAACAACTCACTGAGCAAAAAATCTCTTCACTAGGTTCTCTCTGGCCTTCTTGCCATGGACATTGTTGACATTTCCATTTAGACACTGTTCTATGGGTGTTCTGCCTCGTACACCGACTATCAGGAGAACCACATGTCAATTGTGAACTAAAACATTCCAGTGGAGACATTCATAGCACAAATCATGAGTTGCTTAATTTGATTCAAACCACAAACATCTATCACAAAACCTCCCTCTGTGTTTCAAAGGGGCAGCATGTCTGTCTCCCTTCCACCATGACCCCAGAGAAAGGCTAACTTTCTGCAAAGTGTTCCAGGTCCCATTTCAGCTAAGACTTCCCACTTAGAGAACAAGTCTGCCCAAAAAGCTGCATGAGCTGTGAGCAGTATGAGATGCAAGATTTTGAATTAAAAAAGGAAAACATTAAAAGGTTTCACAATAAAAATAGCTGGTGGTTAAGCAAACCCAATAGCCAAGTCAGGTAGTACAGCCAGGTCCTTTCCTGCGATCATGCATGTGTTGCATCCCAGGCTTTACCAGCATCGACTGATTCTGGATTACTGCTTCCTTGTACCCCAACTCTTTACATCTTTTATTCTCTTGCTTTCATTTTCTTTCATTCTGCCTTCTCCCGGTTGTTGTTGCTCCTTTGAAAAGATCAATGAACAGGTCTCACAGTCTTGGCATAAAAAAGCCACTATTTTCCTTTAAACTTTAAAAGACTTCATTATTATTATTATTTTTCGTAAGAGGGATGTTTGTATCTTCCTTCTTGCCTGTAGCCCCCCTGCAGCTAAACTTTCTGATGGTGCTTTGTGTTTAAAAGAAAATTAACAGCAAAGAATGCACAATTTGACTTAAAACATATTGATAGTGTAAAATGAAGAGCCATTTAATGAGTTTTGTGTCCCCAGTGAAGAGCCAGTGTAAGGAACAGTAGGGGCTGCAAACAAGACTGAAAACGGCATTGTGCTAGCAAAGCACATTTGTTTGAACAGTGTTTCCCTTTTCTAATGATTTTACAGCATTGTCTCTCCTTTGTTCTCTTCATTAGTTGTCTGTGACCACAAAGACATTCCAGTAAGAAAGGTAAGAAAAAACCCATCTATACAAATGTTTTTCGTATCAGGAAAACCACCTATTAGCACAGGAAAACTCTCTAGTTGTTGGTGTCCTGTCTTGCACACACAGAGAAACCCACAAAAGCAAAATCCCAAATGATCAAAACTTCTCATCAAGCTCTTTTCTTGCAAAATTTTGCTTCCTGCTCATGAGAAAGCAGGGCCTGGAGGAGGGGAGGTTGTTGATAGAGAAGATGCCATTAATATTTCTGGAATTGCCAGAGCATTGATACAACTGTTATTACTAGAACAGCACTTACAAGCACTGTTGAACGTTAGGGATTGAAATACTGGTAGCTGTGTTTGAGGCTTTATTTATTAATGCCTGTAAAATGCTTTGAGATCTTCAATTATAGGATTTTTACAGAGAAAACTTTTATATTGCCTGCAGCCACGCCGGCCTCAATCCTCAGCTGAAAGCTAAACCAGCATGCTACGATAAATACAAGGACCATACTGTCCTGTAATGTAAGTTAATGTAAAATAACCACAGACCTCTCTAACTTACATTGTTCGTGGCTACTTGCATCCACTGCCTGGAGTTCATTAGGGTACAGTGCCAGGGTCAATCAAAGCATCTTTTCTTTCTCCCACTGCGCCCAAACCTTCGTGCTTCCTGCCAAAACATGATTCTTCTTGTTCTTTTGGAGCATCTCTAAACATATTCCTGCACTAGCCCCAAGATATTGGTGGCAGAAAAGTGCTGGGACTTTTACTTAAGCATGAGAAAGACAGAGAATATATATTCCCTGGTTTTACATAAAAGACAAAAAAGCCTTCATGGCCTGAAGTTAGCATTCACAGCCCACTGGATGTGTGCAGTTGGGACATACATGCCAAGAACAGACAGAAGAATTTCCCCACCACACTAGCTAGATAAACTGTGTGGTGTCACTTAGCACAACTCCAGAGCCTGCTCCTGTTCATGCCCTCAGGATGCTCTTACTATTTTGATGCTCTGTCCCTGTGCTACCTTTGTTGCAAGGACCTTCCCAGCTTGTATCAATACAACCTGGTATCATACCACTCCCTTCTATCCATACTCTTCAGTCCTGGGAACATGGCCTCATGCTTGTGCGGGAGGTGACATAATCTAGTGTTGTAGTGGCAGCTGTAAAGATCACTGCTGTTGCACCCGTTGTTAAAAACTATAGCACTTTTTAACAAGTTCTATTTTCAGATGTCACTCTGGACTCTACCAAGATCTATCCTCAACCTGGTGAGTAGCTGTTCCTTCCTCCTCCTCCCACTACATCAAGCTGAGACATGGGGTTGCCCAGCGCCTGCTGGCACTGCACCTTAGATGGATGCTGACCTTGTCTCCAATGCCTCAACCATTCTCTTTCCTCTGATCGAGTCAATATTTTTTTGGCAGCACAAACTTACCTGGAATTTTCTCATTACTGTACATGACAAAGCCAGAAGTCATTAATATGTGAGATATTCCATAGAGAATTTTTGGCAAATCCAAACGTGGCACACATTTAATAGCAAACCATTTCAAAAGTAGCTGAGCATTTTAGAAAGACTTACTTATGCTGTCTTTTTATTTTTCCCTACTTGCAAAGCCAAACTACCTTCACTTGCCAAAAGTTCCATTCTCCAGACACAGAGTAAGGGGAATGCATTTTAGAAACCTTAGACAAATGCCTCCTCTACTTGGCCATTTAATATATAGCAACTTGAAGATAGAGTGTCTCAAGACATGCCAGAATTAGAAAACCGTAAGACTGTAGGAATTTGGGACAGTTGTTTTGGTATTGACAGTGGGTAGCAGAAGACATTGCTTGGATTTCCTGGGAGAAGGGGAAAGGCTCTTCCATTCTGTGTCTGTTGTACATTGTATGTTGCTGCTTTCTGTAACCATGGTGGGGGTTTTCTGCTGTACTCATGGAAAAGATATCACAAAATCTACATTAAGATATGTGCCCGTAGTGTCCTCCAGTTTGAAATGTTCTAACATTTCAAGGGAGATTCATTGACCTTAACATGGGTCAAACTTCTTGACTGAATTTTTTGGAGATAAAATCTCAAATTCTAATAAAGCACACGCAAAATGAAAGCCTTCTGCAACAGTCAAGGACATATTTTGATCCTGATTTACACTAGGATATTTTATAACTGATCGATAAATGACAAATTACTGTTTAGGTACATTGTGATTAACAGTAAATAATATATGGTGGTTGTCATAAGCAGTGAATGAACAGGAATCATACTTACCATCCACAATACTTCATATCTACTTATAACATACTAATACTTCTCCTGTAATAAATAACCATAACAAAGCCATAAATCAGCATTAAATGGGAGCACTGTTTTAGAAAGCCAAACTCTACACTACATGTTAGAACAAAGATTTTCAGCTTTTCCTCATAATGACTTGGTATTTGATTTCTTTAGTCCCATTCACACTACTGATTTTTCCCTAGCTAAATTAATTTAAAACCAAGCATAACCACACAGGATTTACCTACTAATGAAAACACAATCAAACACCCAAGTCCCAGTTGCACAAATGTGTGTCTTGCCTGAAATTAGCTCTGAGCAGCCGATGTTATCACCTCTTCCACAGGCCATATGTTTTTTACATACTGAAGACTGGCTACAACGCAGTTATATGGCATACTCGTTCACATGGCTGCTGCTACCTAAGTTCACCTGCCTTAAACCTTCATACCTGCTCAGCTATCCCAGCTAATTACTGGGTAAAATAACACAGTTTTATAAACCTGCAGCATGACTGATAGGACAACGGCATCCAGTTGTGGGCTCCCCCTTTGCCAAGCGGACTTCATACAGTGCTGCACGTGTGAAACAGGACCGGGAACAGGGCCGTAAGTGTTTGATGATAACCTTCTCAAACATTAAAATTCTGCAGTGGCTACACTGAAGGAATGAATGGGAACACAGTGTATTTCTCTGTGCTCCATCACAATTGCAGCAGTTTTTGGTTTGGAGAGAGAATTTTGGGGTTTTAAAAGCCTTCTGAACAAAAGGAAGCTGGAGATAAAACTAAAAAGCACTGCTATCCAGTGCTCCAGGGCTCTCTCTAACTGATCCAAGAGCTTTTGTTTACAACACGGAGACCAATTGATTTACATTTTTTTGCTTTCAACAAGCCTCTCATGAAGAACACAGCGACATGTTCAAGTGCCAAAGGAGAAGGAAGGCACACTGATGAAAAACAGACATTGCAGCCATTAGCATCGATCAGCAATTGATCAGTGTATAAGCAAGCAAAGAGGTACAGGATGATTATTGTGTATAACAAAACCTGATTTAATCTGGTTCAAAAGGTGTATTTCCTGTGAAGAGGCTCTTTGGTCAGGAGGCACAAACTTCATTAGCACAAAACCAAGAGTCATGTGAGAAGCTTTGTCTTGGAGATTATGGAAGTCCATCCTTTTGCAGACAGGAGGATATGAAAACATTGTTCAGATGATACATTAGTCAATCAATAGCTTCATGTCAAACAGGACCTTACCTATGTCCTTTGCTTATTTAATTAGATATTTTTCAGGACTGGCTAAAACCCCACAATCACATCATTACAAGAATACGATCGATTTTGGCGAATGAGTAGGGGAAGGAGGACAGTCAAGAAAGACTGGTTTTCTGAGACGCTAGGGATCCTGTGTGTGTGTTGAACAGTGAAACCTTGTTTATTCAGTAGCACTGATTTATTATGAGCAGGTTCTTCAAAATGTGATGAACCTGAAAGGGCTTTAAGTGGAAAAACCCCATCCAACTGTCAGCTTGGCAGAGGCGTGTGAGTTCTCTCCTACTACGCTTCGCCTGAGCTAAAATGACATCACTTTTCACTCTCACCCTGCGACCTAATGAGCTTCAGTGCTTGAGATGTGAAAGACCAATAACTTAATCCACTGTTTGAAGTGATCCCTATTTTTAAAGCAGTGCTGTATTTGATTAAGCCACTGTAAAGCTCAGCAGAGCTGTGTCAAGTTAAATCATATTCTTTAAAGCAAAAATGCCATTTTACATGAAACGTAAAACTTCAGTCTTATTGCATTTTTATAAGAAAACCAAGTACCATTGATTTACATCCAGAGAGCCCCGTTAATAGCAATCTATAGCTGGCAGGTGTTATAGGCCTGGATGTGTTTTAAAGTACTAGAATATTATCTTACACATTTATAGATTAAAAATATCGAGCTGTGTTTTCAAAGGTACATGCAGATTCCCTAAATTCAAAGCCAAAAGATACCCTTGCAATAATCACTGAGCGGTTATACAAGTCCCAAAGTGATATAAACATCACTGCTTTTACCAAAAACCTTTTAATCTCATTTAAACTGTCCTTGTTAGCTCAAGGGAGTATGTTTCCCACGATCCCATATTGACTGGCATTTGTAACGTTGCCTTTCTTAAACCTGTTACCTGCATCACTTCATTCGCACTTTAAATATTGGCACAACATTAGATTTCTTCTAGTCCTCAAGACATCCAGCAGTGTTCCAAGACATTAAAAATCAACACTAAATGCCTGGACAGTTCCTTGGCTACCTCTGTTAAAATTATTGGATGCAGGTTGTTAAGACTCAATGTTATTAAAATTATCAACTTTGGCATTTTGGAAAAGAAACCATTTCAGCAGCATTATAGTACTACACGACTGCGTCCCTTGGCTTTTCCTCAAATACAGAACAGAAATGTTTTTTGAGCACTTGTTTTTTCTGCAGTGTTATTAAATATTCCACCACATCCACTAGGAATAGACCAGCACATTGCTCAGGTACTTAACCCCAACCCTGCAACGCAAACATGTGCACATACATGCAGGCACACCTCTGTTTCCTGATGTTTCAGTACCTTGCCTCAAAGTTCTCTTTGTACTTCAGTTCTCATGCTTTTTCTATTCTTTCCAGCATCTAGGCCATGTGGTGTTATCAATTTACCTTATTTTCTCATATACCAGTAATAATGAATACTTTTTCTTCCAAGCTGGGCTGTTCAACAAGCATTACGTTCTTCCCTGAACACGCTATTGTGGCTCTACTCTGAGAGCAGCTGTTGTGAGGCTGGGGCACCTCTCCTACTGCATTTCAAAGCTTATGAGGACAAGATCATCAAGTGATCTCTGCCAAGAGATGGCAACCCCATCTTGGTCTGTCCAAGGATCCTCCAGCCTTTAATCTGTCATTGCAAATCTATTCAATAGTGATACTCTACATTGAGCAACATCATCCTGAGATTCTCAAACCTCATTTCATTTGTGACTTGAATCATATTTGCATTGCTATCTACCAAAGTGAAGACTAACAACTACTAGACAACAGAGCTGAAAATGTCCAGTGATGACACTTAGTCTGTATCTATTATGAAAAACAATCAGCATCACCAGGACTTTCACTGATTACTTCCTAAATTTAGAAAGGAGATACACCATCAGTCAAGTGTGAGAGATGCGCATCTCTGGAAGAAACTGTGGAAAAATGGATGTGACACACTGGAGCAGATGTGTCTTTGGCATCGGGGATCTCAAGTGCTCAATATATTCTTGTATCAGTAGCATCTTTCAAACATGCAGATGTTCTAACAGAATAAAGTTATAGTTAGGAGAATACTTAGGCACTAAAGACTGCTTTTATTCAGACTTACATAGGACTTGGAGGTCTTCAGGACTTCAAAATCTCTGCCATTTTCTTTGGGTGTTTAAACCAAGGTTCAGCCTCATATGAGTTATGCAGATATTGGTCAGAACGATCCCAAACCCCAGCTAGCAACCTCAAAGCATCTCCTATATGTGTATCCCACATGTATTCTGTTTAACTGGAGAAGCACCTGATTTTGTCAGCAGACCATAATGGTGAGAGTAACAAAGGTGATCAGTTGGATTATCAAACTGTTGTTCCCCCATTGGTAAATACAGAAAGAAAGATTGTCCTGAGCTGTGCCATTGGGGCATTTGGGAAGATAGCAACAAATTGGATAAAGCAAACCCACTGTGATTTCCCCCATACTTTATAAATTGACTGTATGTATATATTTATGGTGTGAAATTCAACTATTAAACTGAGAACTTGGTGCCTGAAACAGTGCAGACTATTTACCAGAATGCCTTGGGAAGCTGAACAAACTTTCTTTCCGTGCTGTGCTCTTGGGAACGTGAAGTTTTCTCTCACAGAGGTGAAAACATTTGAAGAGTGGAGCCCTATATAAAATTCTGTTTGTGCAGCTGAAGTTCTGACGCTGTTTACCTGAAATGTTTCTATAATTCCTCAACTTTTGAGTTTCAGGTTGGCGATTTGCGAGTAGCAGATTGCACTCTCCTGAACTAAATCTAACAAGCGCCACAAAGTGAAAATAAACTGGAGAGACTTGAAATAAAAATCGCTTCAAGAAATCTGAGCGTGGTGGGGGTTTTTTTATATATTTTTTTTTTCCTCCCACTTTAAGCCAACTAAACTCCCGACACATTCTGATCATCTCGCCACAGTGTGTCTGTGCTGGTGACAACTGATTCATGTGTACATTTACATATCCCCTCAGTGCCAGCAGCAGAATACAAAATGGGTCCTCCTGCTCTGGCAGATGACACAGCGCTGGCAAATCAGGAGGAGCTGTCAAAAACAGCTGTCCATTAAAAGAGTTTGCTGAAACAACTAAGAGCTGTTTGAAAATGCTAGGTGGTAGAATTTAATTGGAGTAGCAACTGTTCAAAATTAAGATTAAAAAAACAGACCAGTCGGTATGGGTGGGTTGCAGGTTTAAGGGGTATTTTTATATATGGATATTTACATTTGGGCTATAACCAATTAAGTTTGCTGATTTCATCTGCCTCTTTCTGCTTCTGCTCATGCTCCATCCCCTGGGTCAGGAAGTTCAGGCTTGTCCATAACTGATCTGTTGTGCATTAAGCACAGCAACTACCCACACTGGTACCCAGGCAATGCTGCTGGAGAGATAAAGGGAAAAATGTGAAATTCATGTTTTATAAAAGCAGCAGGTCTCTCTGGGTGCAAATGCTATAATGCCACACTGCTGGTACAGTTATTAGCAGCCCATGTGGATAGGGGATGTGGTGAGTTTTCCACAGTGGGAACAAGATGTGGTCACAGACGGCCCAAAGAGAGCTTCCAGCAAGTGTGTTCGATTACACCATGTACCCTGTTTAAAGACCACATTTGTCTCAGCACATAAAATTACATGCACATAAATGAAGGACTTGATGAAGTTTTCCCTTTCATACGAACATAGTCTTGGGAAAAGTGATGGTTCTAACAGCCCAGAAAATTCCATTTTTCTCTAGGAGCTTGATTTGAATGTGCTGGAGGCAATGCTGAGCCCCAGTTTGGCTTAGGTGGTCTCTGAATCAGACTTGACTAGGGAATAAATGTAGCAGAATAGAACCACAGGCAAGCTAAACTGTTTGGCAAAAAGTAGAGATCCTGCATATCCTCCCTAGTTTAGCTGAATACTTTGTTCACCAAAAGCATTTGAAAAAATACTGAAATGAAATCAGTGTGTTTCATTTTGTGTCAAAACAAAATTATTTTGATTTTGCAACTTAAAGGGTTTTACATTTCAAAATTTGGATATTTTTTTTTTTTTCTGCAGAGAAAAAATATTCAAAATCCCAGGAAAAGGTTTCCTTCAAGCTCATATTTCTCTTTTTGCCTTCTTTTTTTCTCTGCAACAGGCTCTAGCACAGGCAGGCAGAAGATCTGCATTTAGTTCTTCATTTTGCGACCAAGTCCTCATCACAGTGCCTCGGGCACTGACTCTACTTATGTGCTTCAGCTCGGCGCATCTGTAAGTGTGTGTCTAAAACATTCCTAGCACTTTGATTACTTGGTACTTATTCTTTTCCTCATCCAAGTGAAAAAACCTCCTTGGTGCTTCCTTTTAGAAAGCAAACTCTGTGGGACACTGACTGCATCCCGTCAATCGCAGGTCAGTGAACTTGGTCTCGGGCAGTAAATCAAGAGAGGCCACAAGTATTAAGTACACAGCCTTGATTTCTTCTTGTCTGAAACACAAACATCTACATCTTTAAAGAAATCGGAATAGCCACGGACATTTTGCAATAGCATTTTGTAAGTTTTAGTGCCACTGAACATTTTTGCCTTGGTTATCACTTTTTAATATGTTGGATCCCAGTTTGGGTTTGTTTGTTTTAAATAAAATCTGCTTTAAAATGGAAAAAAAAAATAAACCCACTGCAGCAAATCAAAAAGCATGCAGGCACTAAAATTAAATTTCCCATTCTGGAAGAAAAAATAGAAGTTGAAAAGGCATTAGGCTCAGTTTCCCAGCAGAAACCTTACAGTAATGCCTGTGACTGCAAGTATATAGCTCAGTGTATGCAATACATTGCAACTAGAAGTAGCAGTGACAGCTGGTGGGTTAGTAAACAGATTTCATTTCAGTTTTTGTCTGAAAATGATACAAATTTTTCTTTAATATGATTCTTTGCTACATCTTCTGTTTCCAACCAATGATGAGGCCATTTCCAATTTGTATCCAAGCTCTGTTAAATATTTTATTGGACTTAACACACACAAATGAAACAAACAAAAACCATTTTCAAACACTTGAGTAGAGTTTGGAATCTACTGGAATGATTAAAAAATGTAGGTCCTAATGGAATTGGAAGAGGGGGAGCATGGATGGAAAGTGCGTTAAGAGCCTTGTACGCACATAGTGCCACACACATCAATAAATCCCAACACACCCTTTTAGGGTGCATTACTTGAACAGAGATGTATTTTTTCTTTAGTATTTTCTGAAATTTCCTTTAGGAAATTCCTTCAAGTAATTTATTTCCCCCTCCCCCCCCTTTCTTCCCTAAACTGCCTCAAAAGCCTCTGAACTGATGCAAGCTTGCAGAAAAATAACCTTATGCAAAAAAGCAGAAGAAAGAAAATGCCTAAAGTAATCCAAAAGATTAGTATTTAATGACACAAAAGAACTCTGTTTCTTTGCATGGATATGAACAGGCAGGAAGGGGGACAGAGGGATCTCCAAATGGGTTGGGCCATTTGAATTTTTAAAACAAAATGCTACTTATGTTTGCAGTAAGAACTACACTTAGACATCTATTTTATGACACGTCCCCTTAACTTGTTGGCCAGAGGGTGAGTTTTGGGTCAGACACACCCCCAGCTCCCAGGAACAGGGGTGGCCCACACAACTCTGTGCAGGGTGCAGCCTCAGGGCAACAACCAGCCATGTCTGAGATGAAATCTGCCACTTCATTACTTCTGTTCACATCCAAATAACTTGTGCATGCAGACAGAGAGATGTAGGTTAGCTAGCAACATCTAAAGATGTAATGCAGCTTTACTGCTTTGCTTCTACCACTGCAACCACTCGCCTCAGAGACTTCACAGAAACAAACAAAAAACCAGTATGAGATTAATAAAGCAGCTCTGGATGAGAACTCTGAAATACCATGTGGCCCTTGTGTGAGGCAGGTAGGACAGCCTGTACTATGTCCACAGCAGTGGTCGTGGAAGAGATGCACTCATTAGTTTGGGCATTAAAAAACATTTACTCTCCTCTGTAACAAGGCACTAAGTATGGGTTTCATGGCCCCGAATGCTGCGGAATCCCACGTTTCATGCATATTAGCAGTGTGGGGACCAATATGGGAAAGAACAGCTCTCATATTAGTTCATGTATAAATCAATATACAACTGTATTGAAATCTAACACATTGCACGGACACTGATAGAATCTTGCCATTAAAACATTACTCTCTATTTCCTTTTATTAAGGCCTTTGCTCTTAAAGATCACCCTCTCTGCATGCTGTGCACTGCCTCCTGTTTCAAAATGCACAGTTCAGCAAGCACTAATCAGTCCTGGGTACCCCAATATATTAAATTAAGAATGCTTTTTTTATTATTCCAGTCCACAAACACCCTTGTGATTTAGAATAGGTGAGTCTGGGTAATGACAACCACTGCAAAGCTAGAAGTATCTGACATCGGCACTGAATCTCGATAGCATGTTTTTAGTGCTGCCATTAGCTGATCCAATATTGCAATAGCATTGCTAACCTACGCCACACGTTTTACCATCAATAACTGGGACCCAAGCTTAAACTCAAGAGAGAAGAAACAATTCTATGCATTTATGTATGTGAATTCCATGAAGGGAACAAAGATCTTCCATCCATAGCTGAAACACTTACAGGCTGGCCTTAGTAAAGAGTGAACTCAACAGGGTCTTCTCTCCATTGCTTGGAAACATGGGCAGTTTTAATAGGTTTTATAAAAGTTTTAAGAATTGTACGTCTAGAAAATTACTCTAACAAGGTCCAGAGAGAGAAGATGGAAAAGGGATTTTAAAGGAGATAAAGAATGTACAAGTTAACTGTGATTTTCCTCTATATGGAGCTTTAATATTAACAAGCCTGACCATCTAGCAAGCATGAAGAAACTGCAGTTCTTGATACTCTCTCACACACGTGTCTCAAGATTGCATTATTCAATGTAAAGAGCAGCACCACTGTGGTGGAAGCTCTCAGACTTCCTTGAAATGGCACTAAAACCTCTGCACACCAGGCCACTGCAAAGCTATCTGAATTAAGTAAAGTTGCCATGATGTTATCTACGGGACAAAATCCAAAAGCAATCTCGGGGTCCAGCCATATGCAATGGGGTCAACTGCACAGGCAACACTGATCTCAGCCAGGGCTAAGGCAGCTCTAAATACATATGTAAATTGAGAAACAAGAAAGGGGGATATAAGGAAATGAGGGATCATTCTTAAATCAAAAGCTATGGCAGGTCACACTGCTCACTCATCTGTGTGTGCACTTCGTGATTCTCATTCAGCTCTCCTGGATTCTCAAACAAAGTGCGGAGTCCTAAAAATATTTGGAACTATTACAAAGCATAAATTATAAATGTGTCGAGAAAATGGAAAAAGGTGTCTTGGGCCTACTTAGAGCACAAAATGATCTCAACCATTATTCAACAATGATATGAAGATCTTTTATTTCATTTCTTCTTAACAGTTCCCTGTGTTTGCTATCATTTCTTGCCCAGCACCGTGTCAATAATTACTAAATTAGCAGGACGCCTGTACAATTTCAGCTAAAGTGTTATTACTGACAAGTCAAACAAAGAAAGCTGATCGAAAAGATGGGACTCCATCTCCTTATTTAAATGGACCGTGTTCACAGAAGAAGATTGAAACTCCTTTTTCTTCAAAGGAAGAAGGGAAGGGTATAGTTTACATTTTGTGCTGCTCAAGGACAGAGAGTCAGAGGAAATGCCTTTTTAATGTAAACCTCTTTTCATTTCCAAGGGACAAAAATGAAGGTTATTTAAAAGAATCATGCTTGGTGGAAGAAGTAATTATGTATTTTTTTCAAATCTCAGGGGAATAATGCTTTTATATTTCCCTCAGATGACCCAATTCTCTTTGTGATGTGCTCCCTTAAATGTAAGTGTGCTGACTTCTCTGAACCACATTGTTTTTAGTGTCTAAAGAAGGTCCTCTCACACGAGCGTGTTGATTGACTTTGGCTCTGTACCAGCGCCCAAATATTCATAAAGCTATTGCTGGTTTATATAAGCCACAAGTGAAAATGGTGTATAATGTTTACTCCTGGATACCTCTGCAATACATGTAACAAAATTAATTTTTCAGAAAGTGCTGCTCTGATACAAATTTGTACCTCATTTTGGCCAGAGAGGTCCATAATCTGAAAGACCCTAAAGGACTTCCAAGATCATGCAGACCTTTCTTAATATTTAGTTGATGTTATAGCTCTTTGAGGTAATTTTTGGTGGAACAAACTTGAGTATACCTATATCCATGCCTACTGGCATGCCTGAATGTGTGAAACAGGATGCATTAGTGTGCCCTTCCTCAGAGGTATATCTACTTTTACAGTTTCATTACTCCAGTGGCTCATTCCACCAAAAAGAGGTTTTTCCAATAAAGATCAACAACTGTTTTGTTTTTTAACCGAAATCATCTACTTCAGCACTGTTGGAAATGTTCAGGGAGAGGCTTTTTAAGGCAGCAACTACAAAAATGTGGGGAAAAATAGAAAAAGAAAAAAGAACAATGATCACTCTAATATGGCAGAGCAGAAAAGGAGACTAATTCCATCAGTCTGAGTCATCTAATGTTTAGTATGCGCTACCCCCCTAAATCTGGAATTTATTCAGTTGTTGTCACTTGTCATGTAAACAAGACAACAGGGACTACTTAAATCTATAAAATTAGACATGAGGTTGGAGGCCCTTTCATGTTTTTTTGATTAGGCCTCACTGGCTCTCTGGGCACTGCCTTACTGCAAATAAATAAACAAGGAGAAAGTTCACTACAACAGCTCACTGACATTTTTTCAAACCTTAAAAACTACTTTATTACAAATATTTGGCATAAGTTCTGAGTTGGGTTCTCTCTAGCTCCAAAGGAAGTCACTTCTATTCCATGGAGCTGAATCCAATTATTAATTTCACTTGTACTACACCCTATTCTATTCCTTAACAAGAATAACTAGTTTAATGTCTGTCATCTGCTACTTGCAATTCTACAGTCTCAATTGTACAGGCCAGGGTACAATTACGCAAACTGAACCATTTTGTAGCCTAAAACCACTTAGAAGTCATCTGTTTAATCTGTCTGAAACTTCTTTTGCAAAATAGACGGTTCTCAAAGCTTTAATTTTCATGGAAAGATTGAATACAGAACATGCTTTTTCCCCAAACATGAGTCTTTCAAAAAATGGGACCAACTGAAAGCAAAGAAACGGCTTTTTACACAGATTTTTGGAAATGACTGGGGATATTGCAGTAGACTTCATCTGAAAAAAAGCACTAGCACTTTGTAATGCTGAAGGTATTTTTCAGTCTAGCTGCAAAGTAATCTAGCAGTGATGCTAATGACATTTAATTATTTGTCTTTTATTCAAAATCCTCTGTAAGAACTTTAGGCACGCATCTTCAGTTTCACTTTATCACACAAGGAGAGGGGATATTCTGTCAAAGTGAAATACAACAGGTATTTTAATACACTTCTTGCAGAATGCTCAAGTTAATCTGTGGTGCTCTGGGCCACGAGATATTTATTGAGGATAAAAATTAAACAAGAGACAAAACTTTACTAAAACTGCATTCTAAGACTCTTGATTCAATTACAGAAAATTAAGTACTTTAAATGGTACTTAATCTCTGCAGAAAAAGGAAACAACTTTCCTCAATGAGTAGATCATACCAGGTTATTTATGAGGGAGTTTCTTGCACCCTTTTGTGAAGCTTCTGGGTCTGATTACTGCTAGACTCATTCTAGTGAAGTGGGTGGAACTGGTTTGATCCTCCATAAGCCCATTCACTTTTATCTCAACGGAGCCATATCTGGGGCAACATGTAGCTATGCCTTAGCAATGAGTAACAACATCACACCAGGAGAAACAAAATACACATTTCCCTGGTATTGGGAGGCTTCAGCAGAAAAGGTTTAGCTGCCGAAATTGGACTTGGAAGTAAAGAATTAACACTCAGATGTTTGGAATAATATAATCCCATCTAGACAGCTTTATGTGAGATTCATGTAAAGTCATTTTAGGCACTGAGAAAATGGATGTCTACTTAACCATCTGTACTATTATTCCAGGAGAAATGTTCTCCTTATGCATACATTCCCAGCCCATGCAGGAAGGAAACAATGATTGCTCATGCTAGGATGGATTTTCTTTTTAAGCAGAATCGTGATGGTGTTTACTTTGGCAGGGAACAAATTTAGTGCTAGTTAAAACCTTTTTTGTTGACTTTTACACTCATTACATACTGTCACAGCAACTCATGAAAATTATTAATAGAAATACAAATAGCCAATTGTTTTTTAAAATCACTGTTTGTTGCCTTTGAGTCAAGTAATCAGAACTTTGCATTCAGAGAACTGAAGAAAATTATGGCATTCTGGGGAACTATTTCATTACAGTGTAGTTTGCAATATTAATGCTGTGTAAGGAAGCTGAGAGTCTGGTATAAAAGTTTAAAGAAACTCTGAAGATTTCTTAGCTTATCACTAAATTATTAGTTTTTTATCACTAAGATTCCTGAGGGAATGTTCATAACTTCAAAGAAATCACACAACAGTGCAGTGTAAACAGCTACTTCCAAGATGAAATCTGCTTGGCCAAGATTTACCTCCCCTGTACGAGGCAACCAACTGAAGTACCTGCAGTAAAAGCTTTGTTACCCTGTAAGTAACTAAATTGGTGGTGGAGGAAAACAGGAATCTCCTAAGGACAATTCAGATCATAGACAGGCTATCTTGCCTCCTTAAGGTGCCTCTCTCACTCCATTGACTACATGGAGAGCCACAGGAGAGTATACTCTTTAAGTACCTTGGTGAAGTGCCTAAAGTTATGTAGAATAAATCTGGGCCCTGCGTGTGAAGATGTTTTTATACACGGGCCTGATTCGTGTTCACACATTTGCCTTACACACTGCAAGCTACATATGCAAGCAGCTTACGTGGTTTAAATGTGCACTTTGTGTACCTGGGCCCATTACATATATTTTCATCCCATTACAAGTGGAGTGCAAAAAGAGAGTTTAATGATAGAGGCAGTTTGTTCAACAGTATTTAAATCAAGACAATCAGCCTTGTGTATATATAGTGGGATTCTACAGTGTTCAGCATGTGTCTAATCCTGCTCCTACTGGAATAATGTTTTATTTTCTTTGGGAGATAAAGACTTGGTCTACCACAATGCTGTGTTAAATTCTCAGTAAGTACAATTCCATTTCTGTCTATTAAGCAGGTGAGCTTACTCAGTGATCAGCTGGTTCTGTTTGGTCTTCCTTCAAAAGGTATAAAAATCCATACTGAACATACATGCACACATACAGGCGCATGAAACAATGCATAAGCATTATTGGCTTACACTGACTTTTAGGCACAATTTCTTCTGGCAATGAAAACCCACAGGAAGCTAACTGAATCTTTTAAATATCCCCTCATGGAGCTCTCTTGTAAACACCATCCCCAAGGAGAAAATGTTATATCACACTAGAGTTCATAGAAAAGAGATCACCAACAGTTTTCAGAGCAGGCTTGGGTCTCCACAGCTGGTATTTTCCTTACTCCACTATTCCCACAGCTGCACGTCTATGTTTTGGCCACCCTAAAAGCCTCCAGTCATCGAAACTGGACTTACGTGGGTAATATTCTGTACACTGGCTTTTTCCTTTACAATAACTCACAGTTTCCTGCCTTCTGGTAGGAAAATATTGATTTAGTTGCAAGATCTTAACTGAAAAGTAACTCTTACAGAAGATGTAAATAGTGCATAAAGACAAAACAAACTCAGTGCCATGATCTCAGTGCCTGGTGTTATCTGGAGTGAAGTCTTCACACGTGCTCCAGGTCCAGCAGTGCTCAGCTGGATTTAGAGTGGAAGGAAACCTTAACAAAGTCATTTTGCAGGATCATATTCTAGCACCAAAAACAATGTGATGGCTGCCTGGGGCTGGTGCATCTTCTGTGACATAAATTCTAGGCAAGGGTGCGGTTCTGGTCACTTTGTAGAAAGAGGATTGTTCATTTGAAGGGACTGTGGGCTGGGATCTTCAGCTCATGTGAGCTGACACGGCCTCCAAAAGTAATGCCAACTGACACATGCTCAGGTCCTGCCATACCAAGTTTTAAATGGATTTAACAAGTTTCTCTCCCCAGCACCAAATGCTGTGATGTCTACATCAAACAGTCAATTACATGTGGGCTGCTTCTAAACAAAAGTTTTTCTAATTGTTTCAGATACACCATCTGTTTCTGATGAAAACCATGGTGCAACTGCAAACCCTTATAAACATCATCCTGGATTTCCCTTTTGAATGAAATCAGCTTAGTACTGAAGGGTATAACTTCAAAGAGCTCAGAGGTGCTGTTCTTATCCAAATGTACGTGAAGCTCATGGGTCTTCCTAGATGAGAGATCTCAAAGGAACAGCTTTCACGCTAGGTTTTTTATGTTAACCTACAGGGAAAATATCAGGAAGATGGCCTTTTCCAGTTGTTTTTTTTTGTTGTTTTGTTTCCGGAGAAAACTAGTCAGAAGTGGTTCAGGATTTCTTTATTATTCTCACATAAAAACGATCTCATGATTGGTAGTTAAATAGATGTCAATAAATATTTCAGTTGAAATCCTCCGAGTGCTTTTTATTTTACTATGGGCATCTCTTCCCATCAAGATACAAGTTTTGTCTGTAACCTCAGGACATTTCTTAATATACTGACCACAATAGTGTTTACATTCTCCAAGCAGGACTCCCTGCCTAGCCCATTCTTCTGCTCAGAAACATACTTCAGCATAGCTGGCATGAGACAAAAAAAGAGAACTTCCCTTGGACCAACACCAACATATTTCAACAAAGCTTCTGATCAAAGTGCAAGAAAAAAATGAGAAACAAGAAAGGCAACAGTTGTGACAGCTCAACAGCTATTGTGGAATTTCTTTCGGGAACCAGAAACCATCCTTAAAGAATCTATATGATGGCATTAAAGTACAAGCAGCATTTCAACCAAATGCCAAGAAGAAAACTTCCATCAAAGAAGTTTAACTCTTTCCGTTGTTTTAGAGGTTAAAGATTCAGGATGACAAAACGTCCCAGGGGAAAAGGCTTCCTCTGTAGGAGGGGAAGAGCAGGTGAAAAGGAGGAATGCACCTGGTTCCAGAAGTCTGCGTATCACAAGTACAACCCAACAGTGTGGGTTTGCAATGCTTTATAGTAAATGTGTCTCTCCCTGTGACTGTTACTATGACATTATGAGCAAAAAGTTGCTCTTGGTTAATGTGGTACAGCTCAAGTGATCATAGTTGAATAACTCCAGATGCAATAACATGGAATTTATCCCACTATATATTTAAACCTGAACTTAATGGATGAAACGAAAATCCTTTGAGTAATGAAAGAATAAAGAAAACACAACACGACTATGGCTGAAACACACCAACACTGATCACAAGCCTGGTAATGAAACACTGTTTACTGGCCATGGTATTTTTATTTTCACTTAATCCAAAATATTTCCTGTGTGTAATTGCTTTGGGAGTTACAGCTCTAAGGCACGACACATTTTTGTGACGGTAACGTCAACATGTACAGAGAAACATTAGCACTCAGTGTCAAGCACACTTGAGTTTTTCAATACACTTGGAGGAAGATACTCATAAAGGCTCATCACAATGGCATGGAGGACTAATATTCCAGACAATTAGGCTTTCTGCTTCAGATGGGACAATTCAAATGCGGATGTCTTTAAAGCACATTTTCATCCCCTTTATTGCTCACAGGAGGAAAAGAGATGCCTTTTTTGTTTAGAAAATGTAGGGCTGAAAACTGAACAGATGCTGGAGACCGTAATGTCTCACTTTCACTGTTGCAGAAACCACCACTTGGCCATCTCATGCCCCTTTCTCACTAAATCTCATATAAATATGATTATGACTTAAACTGTTACGGTTTGCAGAGGGTTGTAAGGGAAGAAAACATAAAGCTGGAGTCAGCCATATGAAAATCTTCCTTTTCCCTTCATGGCATTTTCTTTAAAACTTACAAAATCTATGCTTGCTAAATAAAAGTGAAGGTCTCTGCCACCTGAATCTAAATTGAATATAATTGGATACTTGTATGTCAAAGCACTCAGAGACATAAATCCAAGTATCAGCACATCAATAGGAAGGTAACTGGGTCACAAGATAACCTATAGTATATATGATACATCTTCTTAAAGCTGTTCTTGGAATCCAAGGAATTCTTTTGTTAGCCACTGAGTGGATGTCTCTTATTAAGGGGGTGTTTATAATGGTGGACAATGCAATTCAAACACAGAGCCTACACTAGTCTTCCATCAAAGGCAGAGAGAAATCTAACAGCCTAAAATAAATCTCTGCAATACTTCAATGGCAGAACATTTGAGCAATTTTTAAATGTAGTCGTGAGCATCAGAAATGTATCTGAACCTCATGGAGGGCGCAAAGGTAAAGGAGACCTTGAAACCACCAAAACCCACTTGTCCCAGTAATTATGCAGACAATTTCTAACATTTATTTTCCATGCCTAAACTAGTTAAGAAGCTTCAGCCAACACAAAAAAGAACCCTGGCCTAGTGATATGGACAGAGGATTTCATCTTCCAACAAGAGATATAAAAATGAAATGATAATTGCAGGCAGAAGTCTTACAAAATATTCTTATGAAAGAAGTCAAGAATAAAATTAAGTGATGAAATCCTAAACAGGTGAAAGTCTTTTAATTTTACCCTGTTCCTGATTTAATAAGCTCCAAGTTTAATCACAATGGGCAGGCCCAGTGCATACTGTAGAACATATCAAATCCATAATCATTTAGCTGAAAATGGGGTTATGATGACAGGGCAGTGCAGTCATTGCTAATGCTGGCTACCGAGTAGATCAGTAAAGCCAAGTACCTGACTCCGTTAAACTGAAATGTACAGGGTTTTTGATACAGTGACTTAAATCAGCACAGCCAAGTCTACAACAACGTAATTCTGCTTTATGGCACTCCTTACTGCAGCATATGCACAGACTTCCCTCCCTTCCCACCAAGCTATATAGATTTTCTAAATGCATGCAAATGTACCCAAGATGGCTCATTTTGTTATCAATTCCCCAAGTGCTAACATTCTAATCATTAACTAATTGTCTCTGTGCTCTATTGACAACTTGGCCACCTTCTTGCTAATTTTTGCTGACATGATGGAGGCCCTGAAGAACTGGGTTAACCTTTCAATGTCCATTGAAGATCCACAGGTCTGATGACAATTGATTGACCTGGCCTCTATGTTAGATAAAACCTCATCAGCTCTCCAAGTGATTTGTGTAATGAGGCATCAGTAATTGACAACAGGTAAGTGAACTTAGAAGTCCCCTTCTTCACTGCTTTACAAAAATGAATGGAAAATTCAAATATTTGCAATGAGTGCAAACTTGTAAGAGTTAGCGTGAAATATGGATGTGTGCCTGTGCATTGAAATATCATGTATTGAGTGTATCTTACAGACATATACAAGACCACATGTATAATGTGCTCAAAATACATGACACTTGGGTTCTCTTACATCATGTAAATGATATGTGTCATACGTATGCATATGTGTGTATTTATATATTACACATATATATTGAATTTGGTTTGTTACAGAAGCATATGCTCATTCCTATGTTCTCATAAAATCTTTTGCTTGGTTTAGGAGTCTATATAGTACACATCAATCTGGATTATGATAACATAAAGCTACAGAATGTCTTCTATTTCCAAGTGCTTACTGAATGTTCAAGGACTAAGTTGTAGCTGGATATCCGGATTCCAGAGTCCCCACCTGACCCTTTATTGAGCATAAGAATTAAATGCTCTCAGATGAGCATCTATCTTCACAATAGTTGCCTCATTATGGCTTTTAGAGGTAGTCTGAACAGCCCTGCACTTGTTTCCTCAGCGGTTCTATGGGGGCTACAGGAAATTCTGCAGTCTCATCTCTACATGAGTCAGCTCTGCTGTTCCCATTTCAAGTCATCTGTATGTGCTTCCAAACACATTTATTTAGAGCATAACTCACCCCTGTGCTCTCAAGATGTAGCCCAAACAATTAAAACTATTCTAAAAATAGAAAGGCAACAACTGACTTTGCTCTACCATAAACCTCTAGGGTTGACTTCTTTTAATTTTACATTAATAGCTATAAAACTATCCACATGGGACAATAATACAAGATGAAATAGAGCAAATATTATTAACAAAGAGTGATCTTCTGGCTGACTCATCATAGTCAGCCAGAGAGCAGGAAATGTTCCATCTATGCAGACAGGCAGAGATATATATACCAAAAGCACACACACAGATGCTCAAATAAAATACAAATGTAATATACCTGTTCAAAATTATTTGATAAAATAAAATAAATTAAATAAACAAACAAACAAATAAATACATGGACCCAAGAAAATTCCCACACAAAAAGTCTGGATTTTGTATCCTAATTCATCTGTGGAAAGCCAGAAAATCTCACGTTTTCACTATCTAGCTCTTTGTCCCTGCACTGTCTTCATTCCTTTCATTTTTTGTGCCAAAACCACTTGCAGTTTCCAGATACCTCTGTGTTGATGCCCATGTGGCCATCAGTGCTTTTCATCTGATGACATAGACAAAACTGGCAGCTTTTGTCAGAATTAAGCCAATATCAGCTCACACACGTATGTGCATTTCTGTTTGATTATTTTGTACAAAACTGGTTTGCAACTTGAAGATTTTCAAGAGTCCATATACTTTATCCTCACAGCCATTATTTGGATTTGGCATCATATCATTTATAGCAAAGTTCATTTGATTATAATGGTAATTAAAGAAATACACTTCTGTACAAAATTAGACCTGCTTCTGTAGAGATGAGAACTCTGTAGGTATTATTTTCAGAGAAAACAAAATGGAATGATCTCATCTGCATGTGTATGTTCTTTAAATGTCCACCTTTACAGGTTTTATTAGTCTTGCAGAATTTTGGAACAGGAGCCTGAGGTGCTCTCATGATACTGGAAAACTATTTTTAGTTGAAATTTATAGAATCAAAGAATCATTTAGGTTGGAAAAGACCTTTAAGATTATAAAGTTCAACCATATAATCCAGCACTGCCACATCCATCACTAAACCATGTCTGTAATCACCGCATCTACATGCTTTTAAATACCTCCAGTGATGGTAACTCCACCACTTCCGTGGGCAGCCTGTTCCAGTGCTTGACAACCCTTTCATTGAGGAAATTTTCCATTATATCCAACCTAAACCTCCCTCTAGCACAACCTGAGGCCATTTCCTCTTGTCCTATCACTTGTTACTCGTGAGAAGAGATTAACCCCCACCTTGCTACAACCTCCTTTCAGGTAGTTGTAGAAAGTAGTAAGGTCCCTCCTGAGCCTCCTTTTCTCCAGGCTGAACAACCCCAATTCCTTCAGCTTCTCATCATAAGAATTGTGCTCCAGACCCTTCACCAGCTTTTTTGCTCTTCGTTGGATGTACTCCAGCACCTTGGTATCTTTCTTGCAGTGAGGGGCCCAGAACTACACACAGTATTCAAGGTGCAGCCCCACACAGGTACAGGGTGATGATCCCTGCCCTAGTCCTGCTGGCCACACTATTGCTGATACTATTTCTAAGTCTTCTCTGCATTTCTAAACCAGCAATTTTTAAAACATTTTAAATAGACATCCTACTACTGCTGAAAAATAACCCCTATCATAAAGAAAACACAAAAGACTTTAAAACATTACTAAAATAAAAACAATGTCAGTTGAAATGAAACATTGTGCGTGAAATCCTGGCGCAAACGAAATCAATGGCAAAGCTGTCATTGACTTCAGTGGGCAAAGGATTTCTTTAATATTTCTTATGTACCACAATGGGATGTTAAAGTCCAGCCCTGATTTTATTGGAGGAAACTACCAATTTCTTCAACTGAAATCCTTGAGGGTTATGCCTTGAAAAGCAAGAACTAAATCAAACAAGAAAATGGAGACACACTGACTACTTTCTACTGGCCCGTTATCAGAAGAAAACAAACAGCCTCAATCATCATAAAATCCAGTTTTCCTCTTCATGATGCTAGGCATAATTTAGTTTGTGATAAGCTCATTTTTAATTTTTCTGGTTTAATTCAGCAGGCATTGCTGTTCTTCAGGGCAGTTCTATTCAGAACTCTTGTCAGCATCATATGAATCCTACAAAATGACTTGGCACAGGCCTACCTACACCTCTACTTTGTCCTCTTCACTTTGATGAAACCAAAGATCAAGTTTTACCTTTCCACAGGCAGACGCCATTAGGCAGTTCCTAAATACAACCAGGGACCAGTTCAGTGCAGTCCGTGAGAAAAGCTGACTGAGTATGTTTCTAGGATTTTGGAGATCATGCAGAGAGGCATTTCTGATTTGGGGTGACAGTGAGAACATTTTCCATAGTGAGTTACTGCCTGTCTTGAACGCAAACCCTATTCTTCATCATTGTCCTGCACATCATCAGTTCACAAGAATAGAACAGTAGAAGAAACATCTCATGTTTCTTACCATTTTTGAAAAGACTTGAATTTAGTTCAAGTAAGGCAGACAGAGATCTGGAACACAAATATGGGAAACATCACATAATTCTACATATTAGCATATTTTTAAAAGGTCAGAAGTGTCTTGATTCCTAGGAACTGACTCTATCGTAAATACACAAAAGGAATAACTGAAGTTTATAGGAGAGAAATTTTTTTTTCTAAGGTACTTCTTACTTTTCTGCTTTAGCATTTCTATCGCTAAATAATTCATAGTTGCTCTACTTTTAATTTGGTGACTGGATGTAAATTATTAAACTTCATAAAAATCTTTGTAGTCAATTATAGTTATCTGCTATCTAAAAAACATTATGTCAATACGTAAGCAATAGATTCAAATGACTGGAACATATATATATGTCTGTACAGACCCACATTTGTAGTTGTAGACACTCTCCTCTCCAAAAAAATCCCAGTAATAAAAAGCCACCTACAACAGCAACTTCTACCCACCATTTTAAAAATTAGGTGTTACTGTGGTGAACTTTCAAACTGCAAATCATTCTTATTTAACACTATTTGCTCTATAGTGAAAAATGTCTGTATGAATGGTGGCTAGTATTTTAAGAAATCTAATCACATTAGTATTAAAACTGTTGGAAACAGAGGCTTACCAGCTAACTAAAAACAGAAACATGAGGTCTTGATTGAATATATTACATTTAAAGTACTGATGTTATTGATAAAATATGTCGCATCTTCTGTACTAGATGGTATGCAGTAAAGAAAAATCTAAACCGTGTGATGTTTATGTTAACAACCAATAGTGAAAAGGACATTTATGAGTTAACTAAGAATTCGTCTATTTTATATCACTACATATATTTTTAAAATTAATCCAGTAGTAAATGCTTGTGAGAAAATGTTGATAGTTGAAGTGCCAGAGACTTCACATGGATACAGAGTATACGGGTATCATTTTCAAGAGCACTTAAACGACTTAGGAGTTTGAGTCCAACTGACTTTCAAAGAAAACCTTTTAAGCAGTTTATGTAGCACAGATCTGCTCTGGAGCACACATAACAATGGGAAGTCAATGGAAAGATTCACACTTCCTTCAGCTGCCTTGGACCTATACCTCCTTCTGATATATTTGATGCATTCCTACAGCTTATAAGCTGCAGTGATGAAGTTGTGATGCTTTGGGGTATGTGTGGGTCGGGTGGTGAACGAATTCGCCCCATGGATTGTATCTTTGACTAATAGGAATATTAAAAGTAGCTCTGCGTACCCAATGTTGTGTCAGACACTAGATTTCCCTTGCAAATAGCTGCACTTCTCTGTTAGCTCCACCCTAGAGCGATTCACCTTGATGAAATCCCAGACAGTAGTGCAAAGGAAACGTAGGTTCTACTTGGATGGTGTAACGAAGGGCCCGTATTTCTTACCTCATCTAAATCAGCTGACACAAATCTCAGTTTTAGGTTAAAAGAACAATGAATCATGCAGCAAGTGTTGGGTGAGGATCATTTGTGGTTATGTTTCCACATTAAAACAAGGTAGGTGTGAAAATTCCATAGAACTAGTAGAACCAATGCTCACAGTAACACTCCTTCCTCTCTGCTGGTTCCCATTACTATGGGCGAAGCAGGAATCTGGCATCCATTACTAACAACAATAAGTAAACCTGGTGCTTAATCAATCTAATAAAGAATGTTGTTGCCTTGGGCAATTGCTTGTGTATGTTGCCTACCCACAGGACCACCAAGCTGAGTGTCAGCAGATTCCATTTCTGGCTCAACCCACATGCGCTTGTGTTTTCCTGTTTCTACTGTAATTATTTTAAGATACTCACAACATTATTAGTCTTCCATATAAAGGGTGTTTTGGTGGTTACAATATTCTTAGAGCTGATCTCTTCAAACCTCTTTCACTATCTCTATGACCTATCTTCTTAAGCACTTGGCCTGAAAACAAACACATCGGTACAAAAATAACACCTCCTCTGTATGGCAAAGGTACCAGCATGGGCTGTTTCTGATGTAGAGCTGGGAAAGGAACTCTCTCTTATGTCTAACATAAATGACTATAGGAACCAGACTACAAAGACATCGAGCTCCTGCACTGTTGGACCTTTTTCTAAATAATTACTCTTTAAAGCAGATCACACTCTCTTTCTTCTGCTGCTCCCACCCACCCCAGCCTGGCTTTGACCACGGATTCTTGTCTGAAACCTGAGAAACCTTCATGAAAACAGCTCTGCGAAACCTGATGTTGGCTTCACTAACAGGTATGGTCTGGGCTGTTTTCAGTGACAAGTGTTTTCACAGAAATTCCCAGCTGGCTCTTTTGCAATTCCCAGTCCACTGCCCATAACTTGAGCTGTCTATTCCCCTGCTCAGTATATTCTTGACTGAACACAGGGGCTGCAGCTTGGTAACAGCAGCTTACCTAGATTCAGTTTTCTTCTATAATTCTCATCTCGATTTCCCCTGATCTGAAAGGCTGAGGGAGCTTCCTTTTCACGATCCCTGTGGACGGAAGACAAGGCTGACCCACAGACTAGGTGCTCTCAGATGATGTTAGAGGAATAAATTCCTCCTGAAATTCTTCTAAAAGTTTCACGCTGAGGGGACCTCTAACAATGGGGAGCAGATGTTTGGACTCAAGAGCACTTTCTGGCATTTCCTACTGGACAACTATCTCAAATCCAAGAGCAGGATGGTCCCTAGTGGGTCTGCAGGAGACACAAAGCATAAAAGGCATTATGAAGTCCATGTTTCCTTCCCCTAGAGATCCATAAATACCTGGGGTTTATTGCTTCTAGACAGTACGCTGGGGCAAGGTCCCTCTCTTGTAGTCTCTGTGCCAGATAAATCCCAGTCTTGCAGAATCAATACACTGCTCTACTTCTCCTAGTGGCACTTAGAGATGTTGCTCTGCACTGTGCTGAGGTCACAGGGGTTTAAAAGAAATTTATTAGAGATTACTTTAAAGATGCTGCTGACCCTTGGATTCTACTTGTGCAGCCCAAACCAATCGTTATCTGACAACATAATGAAAGCTTAAATACAGTTCTTTGCTGTGATAACAATATCTTATTGCCAGGGTGGCTATTTATTGTCTAATTACAACAGCAATGCCGGAGACCCTCTGTGAAGAACCCACTGAGACGCTGTTTCCACCGGTGGTAAGGAGCAGTGTCATGGCACAAGTCTGCAAACAAAGTCCACGGGAACCTTGCTCGTACAAGGACTGACTCTACCTTCCAGTTTCATTAGAGACAATTTTTGCCTCTGCTCCCTACAGTTTTTTTTTTTTCCTAAAAAAGTCTGAAAACAATCCATCAGAACCAAAGGATTCGGTTTTGGTTTAAAACCTTAACAACTGACTTGCTTTGCCTTGTGCTGACAAGTCATTCCTTCTGCAGGCAGCATTGCTACCTGCTCTCCTGATGAGATTTCCACTGTTTGCTCCCCTGAGTTTCCATGGAAATAGTTTATTATTGTTGTCAAGGATGGTCAATCCAAATATGTTTTAAAGAATTATGATGTAGAAACTTAGCAAAACATACTTGTAGCTGTCAACTTCTTCCAGCAAGATTTTGTTTGTATCTTGTTTGTATTTTTAAATGAGCAGATTTAATGTTTGCATTGGTATTAGCAGTGATATGGCAAGAAAATATTATTCTAACATACATAGAAATGGAAAAACTCTATGAGCAGATAAAACTTCAGAAGAACAGAGATGAACTTTTAAGCATGTTATTAGATGCCATTTTTCCTTCACTGCAAGGTAGAGGGGGGGGGAAGTAATAATGGTCAAGGTTTTTTTAGGTAAATCAGTATTTTAATATACCACCTAATATTTTTTTCTTTCAAAAATACTTCTTTGCCATTTAATATTTAGAGAGTCACATTACCCACAACAGTTCTGTGAGAGCAGAGCACAATTACTTTCATAAAGACCATGGATTTCCATGATTTGGGCTGTCAGGGGTAAAGACAAAAGAATCTCAAAATAGTCAACTATTTCCAAATGATTTCTACAAATACTCAAACTCCCAATGTACTTTTTATCCTCACACAACTCCTCACAGTGATTTATTTAAGGAAGCACTCAATTTCATCTGTAACAGGCAGGCACACATGCTTATCTTTAAGTCTGCCTGAAAAGAAAAAAAATAGTTTAGATATGAAAATTCCTCAACAAGCTCCTAATTTCCTGATTATCAGCAAACAATAAGCATATTATAAAAGCTACATGAAATTTACTGTTGATACAGGATGTTGAAATGATGTTTTAACAGAAATTACTCCAAACAAGTGTGAAGTTTTAGTGACAATAACATTCTTCCTACAGATTATCTCAGGCCGCTTACAGGACCCTGTAGGAGAGAGACCACCCTCTGCCGCATGGTGCTGCATGGCTCAAAGCAGGAGTAGGAAAAGTTAGGAATTTTCCTGTTCATTTTTATCCACAAGGGGCTTTATAATGTAAACTGGTACTAGAATGGCTGTTTATTGGTTTCTATTTCCCTTCAGTCCTGCCTTTTTTACTAGGCTTTCATTTGTATCTCATTATTGCTAGTGATTATCTCCAAACTAAAAGTGAATTATTTCAACAGAGAAACTTCTGTTACGTTGAGCAGACTTGGAACTGTAATGTTAACTTTGTATTTTCCCATGCTTAACTGTCTTTTAAAATACTTCTTATGAAATGCCTTCAGCACAGGAGCAGGGGACATACTTCAATTGAAATTATTCCTAAAGAATAATACTGTCATTCTAGGTCTTCAGTACATACATTAATGTTATTCATGTGCAGTTTAAAGTTCATATATATATCACACCTCACAGAATAGTAACATACCTACTCTCATCCTTTTTTATTTTCCTATGTTTAAAATACAATGGGTTCTTTTTAACCAGAGCCAGTCTGTAGCTGGTATCAAAATCTTATTCTGTGCCTGAGAATGTGGTGTTGGAGGAATTTCCTCTTGATTTTCAAAATCAGCTTTCTGCTAATTTGTAATTTTCTATTTAGCAGCTGATGAAAATTGACAAATGGCAATTTCCTGCAATTTGTGCTTTTCCAGTGTTATTTCTGTGGCTAGAACCTATTAATACCAATTGCATTAAAACCCTCAGATTCCATTGATGCTGTTTGCACAGAGCTTTTGGTATAATTTTACTATCTAATAGATGTTAGGCATTTAACCCTTGTGATTTTTTTTTTAACAGACATTCCAGTCCTTCCCAAAAGTTTTCCTACCTTAGTATTTTTATAAGGCCCTTTTTATTTTTGTGTAGCTAAAGAAAGGGGGGAAAGAATTCCATACGTCTGTGGCTTTTGGAGATTGGTAAGAGAAATTTGAGCAGAGTGGGGAATAGGGAATCTTTTTCAGATGTTGTGATGTGAAGGATTTTCTCTCTCATCTCCCAAACCCTGTAGATGGAGCCCTCCACTAAGATCTTGCTCTATCTCTAGCACACATTGACTTCTTTTGGGTTGATGATGATTGATCGTGTTGTTTTCTTCATTACTTTAAACCTAATCAGTGCTTGGTGTAATTTGAGTAATGATTGCTCATTATTGGCAATTGTGAAGTTTAAGGCTTTCTTCATTTTACCTTACAAGACAGCCAGTTGGGAGACGCTCGTACATCCCCATTTGGGCAATGTTTGAGGTAAGAGAAGGGGGAACCATCATCAGTGATAGGCGGTAGTGAAAGCTTTCTGCAAGTTTATTACTCTGTGTTTTCCTGGCCGGGGGCTCCTGGTGTAACCCCCATGATCAGATCCGATCATGAAAAAATGAGTTTCTTAATCATTTAGGCTTTGCTGGAATTCCTCAGTTCAATAAATCATACTATTTCCTAATAATGTGCCTTATAAAGTGATAGGGATGGATCTGCAAATAAAGGGGTTTTCATATCCCCCCCCCAAAAGGGAAAGAAGAAACGATAATGAATGAGGATCATATACAGACCAAAACTATATTGTTTCTCATTAGCCAAATTCTGCTGTTAACTTTTTTATTCTGAATTAAGAATAAGGGGAATTATTGCATAATGAAGAGGTTGATTTACAGGCGTTAAGCTTGGTAAGCAGAGAAAAAGATGTTAAGCTACTCGGTACCCGGAGGACACACCATGGGAGTCTGGCTAAGCCCTTCGTTTGTGCTTAAATTATGCTAAGGACATAATGAAAATCTATATAAACCACAAAATTTCAAATTCACTGTTATAAGAATAAGGACAGTTTTCCTTCTTGGGCCTTATTTCCACAAGTACAGAGTATACACAATGGTTTATCCAAACAATAAGGAAAAAAGGGATCCTTTCCATATTGTTGGTGATTCTTACCAAGTGCTTTAGCCATATTAAGCCAGAAGTCACATGTGATGCTTTCTGAAACGTTTCATCAATGCAAAAAACTCTCTGTGTAGTTCAGTTGAGATAAAATATATGGTCCTTGCATTAAATACCCCCGTTTATTCCATTCTATTTTCAGTGCTCCTATTTTAGGTTTGCATTGACACAAATCACTCGAGAATATGTTAGTCAAAAACTTAATTAAAACATTGGGAGTTTTTTCAGCTGTCTTTTACATCCATTAAAAAATCTGCACTCAACACAAAACATATGAACCTCAATTTGTTCTACAGTAAACCAGCTAATTCTGAGGTGAAAAGGTGTCCAGAGACATCAATGGCGCTTGCGTGGAGCTATTCTCTCTTTGTAATTCCACAAGGCATTTTGTAGTAGAGAAAGCAGGGATGCTTTCTGTCTCTACCTTCCTGAGCTGACATCTAACAGCTAAGAGCACAGTATCAGTGACATACTCAGTAACTGAGGTGCCTTCAGATGAGGAGGTTATGCGTTTCCTACCCGACATGATCACACTCAGCCTTAGGGGCAGTTTCGGTGCATGCAGCAGCGCTGATAGAAAGAGTCTTAGCAACAGACCAGGCGCTTGCTGGAGGGGACGAGATATCTCATTTGCTTAAGTTAGACCAGAGGACCCCAGCATGGATAAAGCTCAGCTTTTTTCCCCCCTCCCTTCTCCTTTGCTTTTTTTTTCCTGGAAAGAGACGCTGCCTACGATGACTATGCAAGTAAAAATAAATACATCCTGATATTATAACATCAGAATAATGTGATCGTTTGAATTCATACTGAGAACAGTAAAAACAATATGCTTTCTGATTGAATTATTCAAGCTCTTAGCTTTTAAGTTTCAATTATAGATACAAACACTGTATGCAAGGGAAACTGAACAATAAACAGCATTTTCTAGCTGAGGTATAAAAAGCAGCGAGTTGTGGAAAATGATTTTTTTAAAGATGAAAGTGTACCCCATCATTAAGATCAAATCTATGAGAGTAGAAGCTCTGCAAAGCACAATGTTACTATAGTACACTACTCCAGATGTAATACCACACAGGCTTATTTGGCTATGATTCTGACTTATTCAGTAATTACAAGCAACAAAGAAAACAGGCGTCTGATAAGTGTATGTTCAAATACTGAGTCTGGATGAAAAGTAATATGCAAAGCCATTAAAATAAGTAGAGAAAGCAAAAAGATGTTTCAAATTCTTCTCAGAAATGCAAAAAAATACTGCATGCTTTTAAAAAATACACCACCACGGATGGTTTATCATTGTTTGCAAAAATGCACAGGGAAATACTAAGGGCTGAGTGTGTGTCTGTGTCTGGCGTTTTCTCAGATAAGGATTTGTTCTAACACTATGTATGTCTTAGAGGACTTCTGCAAAATATGCTTCAGTCTTACAAGCCTATGTATGCTTAAAGAAACTACATACTGGAACATTGGCATATGTGAACTAAAATAAATAAGAATCATTCCATTTAATAAAGATTAAAACCGTAACAGAAAAAAACCCAGGGTATTTATAGCCCTAAATTAACTCGCCATGTTGCACTGTAATCTATGTTACTGCTTCTAGCCCTCCAAACAATTCTGTGATCTTATGTCTTCATTTGGGGACTGATGCTACATGCATGTGTGAATGTATTTATAATTTCTTTAGTCCTATCAGGGAGCCAGCTGCACTGCCTCCGTGGCTGGCAGTGTGACCTAATGAGGCAAAGCCATGTAGAGCTGTTTAACTTCCTGCGCGGCGAGAAGCCGTACTTAAGTCAGACGATGAAGTTACTCTTTCAAAATGCTCAGAACTGAACCACCCAATGTTTTAGCAGCTCTGATGATTTCTCTTCTTATCTTGGGACAAAAAAGTATTATTGTAAGCCTTAGAAATAGTTATTAGCAAATGCAGTTTTTATAGGGATTATTGTTTTGGATGTATTTTAAAATGCAGGAATATAGAGGTCATTTTCTGTTTGAGAATCAAAAAAATCAGTTACTTTGATAATTTAATTGTTCACCCAAAAGCCACTTTTTAATGAAAACTATTCATGGCCCAAACCATTGTTTCCTTCAGTGCCTAGAAATATTCTGGCCATGCAGGTGTTTCAGAAGCTGCAGCTTCTCCCCATGAGTTCCTGGAAATACTAGAACCATTAACGCCCGAGTACCGGCCAGACTGGATTCAGATGGCAACACTGCCCTCTCCTTCTCCAGTCCTTGCCCACCCACTTCTACTCTGGCAGAAAACTTATGAGAAAAGAAATGGTTCTGCCTCACATGTTAGTTTTCAGCTGGATCTGCTCCTCGATCTGACTCTCTGGGTGGCAGCAGAAGGGCTCACCCAAGCACAAGGCAGCGCTGGTAGGAGGTCAGTAAGCCACGGAGAGAGAGGGTATGGAGAGGGGGCAAAGTACATAAAATATATGACCAGGTTACATTTAAAGAGCTGGAAGATGCATAAAACTAACCATGGAAGGTTTAGACACAACCACAAACTTAAATATCAAAAGCAATCTTTTCCTTTCTAATTGAATTCTGATTTGAGATCTAATTTCTGGGAAAACAATAGATACGTAGGCAGGTACATACAAGTCCCCATGAAGGACCTCTAAAAACAGGATTTTCACTTTTTGGCATATTTTTTATCATTTATCATCATGATTAGTTTTAGATTAGACCAATATATATTCCCACTTTAAGCTGTTTTGAAAGAGGTTCAATATTGATTGCACGTGTTTTCCCACATCAACATGAACAGAAAATGAATGGTAAATACACTCTCTGTGGATGTTTTGAATACAGCAACATTTGGGGGTTAATGAAGGTAGAGGAAAAGCTCTCGGATAGAAGCACTGGCCTTCTGCCACAAAACTAGAGAAGTAACTGAAGCTGTAATTTCCAGTTCTGACAGAGCTGAAATAAAGAGAACAGAACTCCAGGTCTCCAAGCACAGCACACTGCCCTGCACATAAAGTTTAGGGCTATGCCCCTCCATGAATGGAGAGCCATGGAGTGGTATTAACTGATGATCTAGTGGCTGCAGTGGTATTCCTCTTTTATTTGGACAAACTGGAAGAAGAAGTGGATAGATGATACCATACGTCAGAAATAATTACAATGCTATCAAGTCTCAGTATGACAAAGAGGAAAATAATGACTTTGGCTAGGGCCAGAGAGAAAATAAAGCAATAGGTTTTGGTCAAAAAATAAAGGTCAGTGTCTGGGAAGATCACCATAACTGGAGCTGGGTGAAAATAGCAAATTTTGAAGCCAATTCTTCTGGTTTTCAAGTGAGACAACAATCTACATCACTGATAATTCATAGGAAATCGCAGTTATCTATTTGTTGCACCCTGGAAGAAGCCAGAAGTGTCTCTTCAGCTGGATTTCCACATTACAGAGCTGACTGACATTTGTATGTGGAATCATCCAAAAGCAAAACCACACTTGCTGCCCTTGGTGTGGTTCTCCAGGCTGAGACGCCAATGCATCACAAAAGGAACCCGTAAGAACAAATCACAGGAGGATTAACTTTTGAGGAAGCAAATTTTGAAGAATCAAGACACAACCATTTTCCCTTTGAAAACCACAAGCCCCCCCTGTGTGTTGAACCCACTGCGTTCAACAGGTCTCTACCTGCACAAGCTACTATTTTTCCCAATGACCCAATGAGCTGTAACTGCTGGGGAGGTATCTGTGACTCCCATTCATGCTTTCTGTGTGAAGACAGCTGTAGCAGCGACAAATTAAGCCTACTTCCATGTGGGTCATTGAGATTAAAATGTCTTGCACAGGAAGTTTAAACAGTCCCCAGGAAGTGGTCATGTAGCTCTGCTCCTACTTCTGTCATCGTTGCCCACTGGTGCTTCTTCATCGCTTGTTGGGCAAATGTGTCTGAATTGATTACTGAAAACCCCTGTGTTTTGAATGCATTTGACCTGTTTCACTGAGCAAAAAAAATTTAGCAAAAGGACTGCGTGGTTGTCCTGAGAGATGATTAACAAGGGTAATTTGCATGAGAAATTGGTGAGATCCTGGAAAATACTGCAGCAACACTCCCCTCAGAGAGACAAATGAAGCCAAAAAAGAGCTGAGAGTGATCCTTGCAAGACTTACTTAAAAATCAACAACCAAACTGAGTGGGAAGTTGAGAGGCCTCACTGAAATGTGCCCTACCTTTGCTAAATTGCTCCTGCCAGAGGATTTTTGTCTCTGAAGTTCATAAGCATTCCCGCTGGGGAAGAGCAGCAAATATGAGCTATTTACTAGAAGTGGTCTAAGGCAAGCTGCACTTCCCAAATCTTTGTTAAAAATGTTCAGCTGTATCTAAAATGACAGCAAACATTGTACAGCAGTAATGTGTGGTGCAGGGCCAGAGCAGAAGAATGAGGCCAATTTGTACCAGATGAAGAGCCAACGCACAGAGGTAGCCTGCTGGTACAGGGTTGCATCTCCGGCTGCACAGACTTGACTGAAGTTCATAAGCATTCCCGCTGGGGAAGAGCAGCAAATATGAGCTATTTACTAGAAGTGGTCTAAGGCAAGCTGCACTTCCCAAATCTTTGTTAAAAATGTTCAGCTGTATCTAAAATGACAGCAAACATTGTACAGCAGTAATGTGTGGTGCAGGGCCAGAGCAGAAGAATGAGGCCAATTTGTACCAGATGAAGAGCCAACGCAGAGGTAGCTTGCTGGTACAGGGTTGCATCTCCGGCTGCGCAGACTTGAAAGCTCGCTCTCCAGTTCCTGAGAGCTTTGCTGATAAAGGGATTTGTGAGTTCTTTTGGACCACTCATGGCTCAGAGGCAGAAATTTCTCCAGCTGTATGAAATGGCCAGAGTTTTTAATTCTCAGACTCCCTAGTGACTCCCTTGGCAATAGAGGTGAGTTGTGCAGAGGTAACCATGCGGTTCCTGAAGGACATCATGGGTCACATAGCTTTCTGCTATAGCAGGAGGTGTCCCTGCCTGAAGGGGTCCTGTTCACTCCTATCCTGCCATGCTTTTCAGCCTTGCTGTGTAAGTATGTCCAGCTATGCCACTTGACATTAAGACTGCTGCCAAGTGAGTCTGCTTCTAAGGCAGGATTACTCCAGTGGGAGAGCAAGCCAGTACATTTCCCAGACCTTCCCTCTCGTCCTTGCTAGCCAATGCACCCATAACATACAGAGTTTACTCTAGACCAAAGGGCAGTATTTTGTGAAGCTTCTTGTTCAAGCCCTGGTAACATATAACTTGCAAGCATGCACTCTGACCCTCCCTGAGCTTGGAACAGTTCTCGCTGGCAACTGAGAGTATTTTTCCATCCTGATGATGACTTAAATAAATAAATAAATCTTTGAGGCTGATACGGTTGCCTCTAAGTTTCATTCCTTGGCTAAATGCCCTTTCTTCTCCAAAGTACTGTCAAGTATGGATAGGACAGCATGGGAAAAAGAAGATTCTGGTCCCCACTACTGTTCCTGTCATGCTGTGCTAATGGAAATCAGAGGCCTTGCTTTGGAGCTATAAATGCACGGAAAAGAAATAGGACTAGGACTACCCAGAGACAGGACCAGTATGAAAATTCTCTTTACAGCGAAGTAAAGGAAAAAGCTGAAAATATGCCCCTTTTGTAAAAGACACCAAGTCTTTGTAATGTTAGTGGGAAGTAGCTGCATGCTTCAAAGAGGAGCAAACATATTCAGTTCAGTCCTTTAGACAACAGTGCTCCAAAGGAGAAGCCACAATAACTGTTTATTTTAAACACAGCGGTGCAACACAAAGTGTAATACTGAATGTCATCTCTTATCTGCCATGAAAAGACACCATCACCACAAACACCTGAGTGGAAATGATCCCCTGCAATCCTACATCATGTCTGTTGTATACAGGCCTTTCCTTGGCTGTTTATTTGCTCAGTTTATATGCCCTTGAGCAGCATGTCAGAAATCTGAACACTGATTAAACCTCACAGCTGACCTAACCTATTGAGAAGAAATGTTCGTGTATTCAACTGAATGAATTCTGCCCACTTACGACTGTGAAACCCAAATACTATTCAAAATAGGCCAAATGCAAAAACCCAGATCCAAACTATTTGCTCTCTCAGGACGTCTTAAGTCTAGATCCAAATTCTGCTGCATAACAGCCACAGCAATAGCACTGCTTCAACTTGACTGAAAGCTGGTTCTTTGGGGTCAGACTGATGTCATGTGATTTTAGATAAAATGGGACTGGTTTTATACTAACAATATATATTTAATTCCACTGGTTTGAGGTTGGTTTTGTTTGGTGCCCTTTTTTTTTAAGAGCAGAGTCTGAAAAGGCAAAACCAAGCTTTTCTGATGCATGTCAACTGTGAGACCAAGTATTTCTTATTGGTTATTTATGAAAGACTTTCCTGGCTGACTCTCAGGGTCCTCCTTATCGGTTTAATCATAATTAGTTTATTATTGCTCACTGTAAAATCTAGGAAATCAAACTCCAAGTACAACATGATTTAAAGAGTTTGTTTTATAATTCTGCTCTCAGTGTCCTCTCAGTGTGTTTTCAGATGGCAGGAAAAACTCCCTGGAACTCAGCAATGTTCAGAAAATTGTTTTGATTAGTAAAACTGTTACCCAGTCCTCTTGCTTGATCCCCAGTTGACTGATGTAGAGATAAAGTTTAAGTCCTGAAATGTTCAGCAACTATAAGGTGTAGAATACAACCACCTCCAGAGGATTCCAGCATTTTACAAACTATTTCCAAATGGTGCTCCGTAGTTAACCCTGCTTAAAACGCAAGCCACTCCAACAGGTGGAAGCAGTTTTCCACTGCATACCTCCTCTGCCAGGTTGGGAAGGGAACCGTTCGAATCCAAGCACCACAAAGTACAGTAAACATCACTGTCTGGAGTTCACAACACTGAACTGAGCTGGGATTTTTCCACTGTGGCACTGGCCAGAAGGCAGTGGTATATGCTACAGGAAAAGAAATCACGATTAACCTGATGCACAGGTGTTTCCTTACCCAGTGAATCCACAGGAAAGAAAAGCAGATGTTTGTGTTTGGGGCCTTCTACTTTTCTTTCATTAAATGCACTAGATTAATCTGCCCCAGCAGAAGGATAGTTCAGAACAGCTTCTAGTGAATTCACCAAGTCTTTCCACCAACATTTTTGGTGGGTGGCCATCAGGGGCATGGCTGACCACCTTATACTGACTGGATGCCCCTGGGATGTTCCTGAGGCTCAGCAGTTTGCAGAAGACTTGCAGTAGCTCAGTGGCTCAAACCTACTTTTACTTGAAACAAATGAAATCACTATTCTGGTATTTCACACCAAAGGAATAACGAAATTCCAGCTTTAGTTTGAAATCTCAGTCATAAACAGGGTTAAAGTTGTCACTAAATGTTCTTTTAATACAGATTCTGTGTAGAAATTCTGATGGTAAAGAAAGAAATTCTGTAACTGGCAAAAACTACGAAAGTAATATGGAGTTATCAAACATAACCATTTATGGCAGTAAATATCTCCTCTGATAAATCTTCTGTATTTCCAGCAGCAGTGTACATACATATTAAAAAGGAATTTGCCTGAAAGCATGTGATTAGATAACCCCTCTCATATTTAATGTTAATTTATGAGCATTAGGCAAGTTCTTATGAAGCCTTTTTAAACCAATTCATTGCCACGGAGCTGATCATTTATATCAGTCCTTGTACTCAGGTAGTAAAATTCCATAATTCACTTCCCTAGATAACTCTCTTAGCAGAAGGCTTCACTAGCACTCAATATATTATCATCAATACTAAGGAATACCATTATTTCTCACTAACGGCATTATTCATGATGAATGAAGATGCCCTGTATCTGCTACTGGTACCTTTGATGCTAAATAATCCTATTTTCTCTGAACATAAAGGCTGCTCAGAGGAACACATGGATTCAGTGGTCCTGTGCTTTAGTCTCAGCTCTGCCACTCACTCCCCTTAGAGCCTCAGGTAAATCTTTTAGAACTCCTAATACTGTGGTAGCCACTCGGTGACAAAGCAGAGCTTTGTTGTACCAAGAGCATCCACCACTTTGTCCTGTTCTTTATCAGTAACTGAGGAATAAGTCAATGTGAAGACATGGAAGACACCTGCTCCTAGGAAGTTAGGGAATCCAAGACACGTGGAGCTGGGGCCATGGACTCAGTGCACTGGAAGAGTTGTAGAGATACTGGTAAAACCTTACAGCCTTAGTATCCATACACAGCTACAAAGGGAGCACAAATTCAGCCCAGTCCTGCCCTTGCTTTCCAGTGGTATTTCCAGCCAATTTATTTATGTGAGTCCAACTGGGAAATCTGATTCATCTGATAAATCATTTCAAAGTTTCTAAAATATTGGAGGCTGTGAAAGGGCACAGTATTGTTAGCAGTACAAGAGGGTCTGAAACACAAAAAGCAGATTTGGATTTGTGGCTTTGATTTCTTTGCCAAAGCTGGGGTCTGAACATTCAGTTCAGTCTGCAGACAGGGACCTGTTCTGACATTTAGATCTGGTTTCTGGTTTCGGATTCCAAATCCATTCAAAGTCTTGGTCTCTAATATTTGCTGCAGAAGTTCAGATTTGCTTCACCCACTGGCCCTGCAATGCTGCTGTAGCACTGCAGCCAGCTGGCGCTCTGGTTCCCACAACCACATCTGTGCTTTCTCCTCATGTCCCCAGTGTTGGTTAGACTGAACCCAGAAACTCCAAGATACAAAGAAAAGAAAGACACCAGAACACAAACACTGATGTGGGGTTCAAAATGGTGTTTGGAAAAGGACATCTAGCAGTGCTGGTAGTAAGAACAGCCTTGTGGAGCCACACATCACTCAGTAAAATACTTAATAAATAAAGCGTGCTTCGTATATATTTGTCATGAGTTAATTTACGTTACAGAATAGTCCTATAGCAGGATACATCTAACCTAACGTTATCAGTCTCTTGGAAAGCATCTCTTGTCATTGAGTAGGATAGAAACAGGAAATGCCCATTCCCTTTCCGGTATTGTGCAGAGCTTGATTCAGATGAGACATCAATTAGCATTTCTCTTGATGAGTATTTGACAAACTATTATTTAAACTATTTCCACTGCCAGGTCTTTGGGAAAATTACACTCAGTGCCAAACAGTCTGTTAAAATCTTGCCTAACAAGTCTGCACGTTCCACACTTGAGAATTTAAGCAGATGCTTTACACGGCTAAGAGAAAGAGCTCCCTCCCAGCGTCCACGGTGGAATTTCAGGTTGCTTTAATGGTGTCCAAATGCCTTCCCACTAGACACATTTCCTACCAAATCATGAATAAAATACATCTTCTACTCAGGCATTAAAACACAGAGGACAAAACACATCAGCTGTGATGTCTTAATGAGGAAGGCTGAGGGAGAAAAAGTATGACTTAAGATCCACAAACATTAAAGCGATGCTGCTTTGTGGCATGTATCTTCAGTAGGAACATCTCACAATGTCAGCTAACACACAGTAGTAAAGCTTGAAGATGTAAATATTCTATTATTCAAGGGATATTTGAAGATTGAATGCAAAACATGCTAAATAAAATATTACAGCTGTCCAATTCTTAATATGTTAGAAAAAGGGCAAAGCGGTAGTGCCTGACACTGGTGAAGACCAGGATTAAGAAGTGAGTTCAGAGCATTTGAAGATGTGCAAATTCTTTCTGAGAAAATCTGTTATCCAAATCCCAGCATTCTCAAAGGTTTCGTGAGCTACCAGGCAGAGGAAGACCAGGGAAGAAAGGTCTTCTCTTTTTGGATTGGAATGGAAGATGAAAGCCTGAACAAATTCCACTCAGGGACTGAAATTTCACTAACTTCTTACATTCTCGAGGCTGTTTCATTTCTAAAAGAGAATAAAAGAAAGCAAAATAAAATAAGACAAAATGTAAAACCAGTTAAATGATGCTTGCTGATTACTAAGAACTTTGTAACTGAGGACAGAGGGTTCAGGTGGTTAAGATTTACATGGTACTTTCCAAGTCTTGACCTGTGATTTTTTAAAAATAAAATAATCTTTTACCCGAAATTACCTGGATGATAAGAGCTCTGTTTCTCTCTCTGCAATGTCTGCCAATAACTACAGGTGGTTTTGTGGGGGGCTATGTTGGCTGTGAGTTCCCAAGTTTGGGCAATACCCTCAGAGCACATAAAATCACTTCTGTGCTCCCCAAGCTCCTCTGACCAATGTGACTGAGATAGCTACAACATTGTCTTTCTGTACCAAATCTCATATGGAACAGCAGTCATCTGTTCCTCTTCATATCACTTCTTGCTTGTACCAGAAGGGAAATTAAACAAAAAGTATAAATAACCTAGAATGAACACAGCCAGACACATTTCAGACCCTTCAGACAGTATGCCTCACCGTATCTCTCCACAGTCAGAGAAGAGGAAATAATTACTATCAAGTTAGACATTTGCTTCAATAGCTATTTAAACTAGCCAATCCTGTAAACCTCCCTCTTTCACAAAGCTAGATAGCTTTGTGTCTCCATACCCAACACCACCAGAAGAAATCTCTTCCTTTCTTCACTCTACCCTTGTGCTAAGGCAGTACCCAATGAACTGGGAATTCAGATACGTGGGTTCCATTGCTGCGGCAGCACTAAGTGATATTGTGACTTGGTACAAGTCACTTTAGCCCTCTGTTCCAGTTTTTCCATCTGCAGACTGGTATCAACACCTACATATTGTCTGTGGCCTGGGGAACAGTGCTGGAGTCCCAAGGTGTCAGGAAGGCCAAATTCCCTGCCCATGGTCACCCTTGAGAAGGAAAAAAATCTCTCTTCCCCTACTGCTCCTTGCCACACTGCCTCAACTTCACGGACAGCTTCTTCACAGGTTTCCTGAAAACCTGGATATTTTTCTGGTAGGATAGAAAGAGAACAGGAAAATTCTTCTGAGCTCCTCATTTTGGTATTTCATGTCAACAATTCTCACCAGAACCCCTAATTCCTGAGAGCATTCACCTCTCGTCCTGTCAAAACCGACCAGACTGTAATATGTCTTGAATTTTTCACCTAAGAAAGGAGTTCAGCAGTTTTATATAAGAAAACAAAAATCTGTTTTCAGAAAGTTTTATAATATTCTGAGAGTTTTTAAGTTTATACTAAATATGTTCTACAGACCAGTGTGGTGTGGTTTTGTAAGACTCTGGGTCCCGATTGTCATTTTTACACCTAGTATCACAGCTCTGGTTACTTCCTGCACTACTCAAGCCAGTTACCAAATAGGTACCATTCAGTGGCATCAATTAAAAGGTTAATTGTTTCCTTTTGCTACAATAAATAACAGTGAGTCCAAAACCAGAGCAGCCAGAGAACCACTGGTAAAGGATGATGCTCGTGGTAAGTGTGTTGAGGTACTGCTGGCCCAGATTCCCCATACAAATTAAGGCTGGTTTCCAGTGTTGCTAATGAACGGCTGTTACGCTTTGCAGCTGGAGGTTTCTGCTGCAACAAATTCTGAAGGAATTTTTGAGGTAGAAGAAGAGACAGGCACAGAGCCCGTGAAAGCCTGGTTATTGCAAGAGACCATCGTTTGGACGTTTCCTTTAAGAGTGAATTATATATGATAATGGCTTCATTGTCATCAAATAGAATACAATTAATTTTATTTTTTAGTATGTTATCAGCAAGCAAACCACCAGTATTAGCTAGATACCATCTGGGAGTGACAGTTTCCTTATTACAAAATATGTAAAAATATGGACTCCCTTAAGGAATCTGTTGCACTACATCTGCTCCGATTTTTGTTATATGCTAATGGATTTTAACCCAGCATATGAAGCATGTAAAAAAAATAACAGAAAATTTTCAACTAAATTACTTGTTTCACATTTAAAGTGTCACAAAGACAGAGACAGCCACATATGCAGCCTTAGCTACGGGGGACTGGGAAGAAACAAAGAAGTAAGGAAGAGGCATTTCTTACCTGCTGTTTTGCTATCCAAGCCTCCCTCTCAAGAGGGATTCTAGCTGCCCACATAATTAAGGCCACTTGATATGTGAAGGAAGTATTGGGACTATACACAGCTAAATCTCCAACAAGCTTAGGTGAGAACAAAAGATTGTGACTGCTGAAGCACAATTATCTTCCTTATTTCCCTCTGTTCATAATATTTTAAACAATAACAATGATTAAAATGGGCTATTACAATTAAGAGACTATTCTCCAGGGGAGAGGGTTGGGTTTTCATGGTCTTCACGCATTTCCTTAACTTCCCTTTGCAACGATCAGATCTTGAGAATCAGCTGGAATGAGAAACTATGGCATTAGGTAACGAGGAGCTGTCAAGATTACACTGAGAATATGGCAGACTAAAAATCCTTGCTGCCGAACTATTGGTGTCATCATTTTCGAGAGAATGACCCATTACCAGAGCCTGAAATGAATGTCTGTGCTGCCGACACAGGGCAGAGGAGGGCTGGGGGTTTCCTGCTTTTGGGGGGGGGTTTATCCCCTGTACAATTAAGTAGCGCTGTAGCTTTAGGCTAACAGAATTCCTGCACTTGTAAAGCAGTTTGGTATGAATTGCTTTTCCACGGATCTGTGTCCCCAGGCCCTGCAATGTGAAATACACCAGGCATTACTTTTTCATTAGCACCAACACAGGACATTTCTATGTATTAAGCGCTAAAAAATATTTCATGATCTGTTTACACTTCATGCATATATTAATTAGCGCTGGGAAGTTTTTGACTGCACATAAGCTTTTTGCCTAAGTTTTCTTTAAATAAAAGTAATGCACTGCCAGCTGTGGAGTCACAGAGATTTTCCAGACTATTTGGAAAGACTATCTCTTCTCTTGCTTGTGTTTGTATAAACATGCGTATCTAAATTTATACAGACATATACGGCCACACGCATATATGCTCACACATACAAGATATTATTATTTGCAGGTGTAAAGATGGAATTCCCAATGAATCTCTAAATTTAGCATTTTCTAGAAAGAAACATTGTGTGATTGTACTCTAAATGCACACAACCTAAATTAATGTTTGTAGGAGGGAAAAGTACCTTACACCTATAAAAATCAGTACTTCCACGCTTTATACAAGCTCTCTGGTGTGATAAATTGAAAGAGCTTTAGAAATACAAATTAGTTAATTTTCACTACACACGGGCAAGCTATTTAGGTGTTCTTTTACCCACTAATATATCCAAAGGGTAGATTTGGCTGTAAAGAAGCTGCCTGAGTGACAGACCTAGGAAAGAATACTCTCTCTTTTATCCTTGGTGGCTCAAGTGCCAGGTTTGCAATTGCTGAAATTCCTATTCTGCTCCTCAAGGGAGTACACAGATGAAAGAAGCTATGGCCAGGTCAGAAGATGATGATACTACTACTAATTTTTTAAATGGAAGAAAAAACAGAAGTGGGAAAGATACTTCTGCATAATGTGCCGAATAGGTTTTAAAGAATACAATTAAGCTGAAACTGATCCCAAGATCTCATACTGCAAGTTGTGTTTTGGTGCTTCCTATGGTTACATGACTTAGTACCTGCTGATTCCAGTCTTACTCAAGCAGGTGAGACAGTTCAACCTAAATAAATCAATAAGTTTAGACACATGAGTGTCATAACAGGAAGCAATGGTTTATGGTAGATGTTTCTGGCTAGACATTCCAGCTTGCCCCTCCTTGTCAAAAGGGGGCTGCCGTCTCCCTGCAGAGAAAGTACAGCTGGCAGGATGACAGGGGATGGATTTCTGCTGGGCCCAGGGCGGGCACCTGGGAACAGCAGTGGGATTCACTACCCTGGCTGGCATGGAACACATAGTTCTGTGTGGCCAACCCAAAGAAGGAGCTGCAATGTCCTGCTTTTGAAGAGGGATGGAGGAATAAAGAAAATAAGTCACTTGCCCTGTTAATGGTATAATAAAAAGAACCCTTCAGCGCCTTGCTCCCCGGTGCATTCCGAGGAGAACAGACCCCTATAGCATCCATTTCCATTTACATGGAAACACTTCATAGTAAGTGGCAGAGCCTTTCTGACTGCTTTGATACTCGCTGCAATAACAAATACTTGTGCTGTATTTCACTGCATTAGTAGTGCAGCAAGACTATCTCAGCGAGCTGTAAATGTACTTCAGTGAGCTTGGGCAAGTGCTCTGATCAAAGCGATTGTTTTCTCTCTAGGGACAGACTCACCCTTGGTATTTTAGTTTGTTTCCTAATGTTTTGGACAAATTTCCCAGGGAAGCCAAAGATAAAACTCACGCTACCCTTGAAAGGGAGCAAGTCCTCATGGAGAACAGCAGGCTCTTGTCCATGCATCCCAACCCCGACACCTTCAGCACTTTGATTTAGTCAAGAGGTGCTCTCAGAAAGCAGAGCTACGTGCAGCTTCTGTAGCCCTTTTTACACACATTTTCTGATTCCGAGCCAGTGTCACCCTTGATTTCTGATATTCTTGAATACTGAGCTTTTCTGAATCAATAACTGGTAGCATTAACTTTGTGGTGCGTTGATTCTGGATTTGAGCAGTAACTGCTGAGTGCCGGATGGGAGCTGAGGATACTCCAGTGGCATAATCAGGTATGTGTTAGAAAAGGCCAAGGGGGACTTTATAATGGATCTCAATGAAGTCAGAGCCAGAGTATCATTCCAGTATATTTCTAACGAGATGTACAGGAACAGATTTAAGTGGTACTTAATGTTTCTCCACCTACAGTACTTGCTGTCACTAGGAGCTAAATAAAAACGACTTACAACCTAGCTTTGAACTTTGTGAGCCAGCACAACTGAGCAGGGCTTGCTGAGGGCCCCACAGTTCAGGTTCATGGAGGCATAATTAAAATGCACAAGACATGCTCAGTGAACTCTAGCTTTTAATATTTCACAAACAACCTGGATGCCTTTTCTCCTGACCTCCAACAAAGATGTTTTCTTCCCTCCTGATACTCAAACCACTTGTATTTAAGATTAATGACTAGCCGTTTGGTTAAGGGCAGTTTTGCAAATGCAACTTTTTTAAGCAGTGGCATGCTATTTTTCCAGCCATATTTCCTCCCTACTAGTGACGACTAAATGAGAGAGAAACATACACCAACAAATAAGTGAAGTCTTAACCAACTGATGTCCAGAGACAGGATAGTGTAAGAAATCCAGCCACTGCCCCCAAACTCCTTAAGTACCCATATTTGCTGCACTTCCTACTCAAAATAGAAGTCTCTTCATGCACAGCTACATGGGGTAGCTCAATTCTGGGCACAAATAATCCATGTGAATTATTTGTCCAGTATCCCCATGAAGAGTCTCTAGCAACCAGTAATGCGTGGGGGAAATTTGGGATCTAAATATGGATAATACTACTGGATCAAGGAAGAACAGGGTCAACATTACAGGCTAGGGAACGTAAGAGGGCCTGAGATGCTCTTTAACAAGTAGGTCTGGAATGGCCAGCTGGAAACAAACCAGAACATTTCCCATCCTGTTCTCGCCCCTCTGCAGACATGGTACTTAAGCTAGCCATCAGCTTATGCTTTTATTCCCAATGTCAAAGATTCCTGTGCAAAGGGAAGAGGAAAGTTTTTGCATTGGCTTCTTTCCATGTTACATTGTACTGGAGACTTTCCATTTCTTTCTTGTCATGTAAATTTCACGTATCACCAAACCAACAGTGAGTATTCTGTTCAGTATAGTAGTCTGTGAGTAGCCAAAAATGGATAATGAAGCCCATGTTTATTATGCAAGGTATCTTAAAAAAAAATGGATTTCTCTGAATCCCAGGCTCCCAAAACAACTTATATATTCTCTTTTCTCTTCTTGGTATTCATACGCTTAATACCTGATCATCGCATCACTCACAATAGATGAGAACACTGCAATTCCAACCCAGCATTGACCTCCAAGTATACTTTAAGGAGACACTAGTGAAGGAACTACTCGAAAGGCAAACCACAGCAGAGGAAGAGTGAGAGGTCTGTTTCATGTCAATGTTTCAAATTACCCCAAGGAAAGGAACGCAGATTTTTGCTTCTGGGAAGCTGGCTTTGGCGAGTGGGCAAAACAGTGCAAGAGATCTGATATGATGTCAATATCAGATCAAAGAGGCTCATCAAGTCAGCTAGTGAGTGAGCTGGGAGCCCTGGGATTTGCTGCTGGATTCCCTCTTGCAAATTCCTTAAACTTAGCAATACAACCAAGGGCTGCTCTTTTCCTTGTCCTTGCAAATTAACAGATTGTTATTGAAGGCGTTATTTTAGACTTTCCCTGTATTTGATTGCTTTAAGCACTCAGTTTTCAGAGCACACTGGCAGCCCCTCACAGCCTTACCTTCTACCTGCAGTCCCTGTAGTTCAGGGACTTTGTTTTCTCCTTCTGCTCCCTCCTGTAAGTTTGAAAACCGGTTAGTTAAGAACTATCAGTATCGATTCCAAGATTTAACCCATAAACTTCAGCAACAGCAGAAGACTGGCAAGGTGGGCTTTAGAAATGCTAAGTGGCTTTTCTCTGCTTTTGAGAAAAGAGGCTGGAAAAAGGAACTTAGGGACTCACGTCAGTATTGCACTTAAGAACTCAGCAACCAAGCTTTATATTTTAACAACTGAAATACTCCTGACATTTTAATTGAAGACATAAGAGCAAATCATATTTTAGATGGGGGTATATTAATTTTTAAGTCACTGTCGCAGAAGCTGCTTTACACAAAAAGCTTCACTGTAAGTTTGGTTTTGTTTGTTCAAAACCAGGCATATCTGGATGTCTTGATATTTAAGACATGGGGATATGATCTCATTTTGATGTAGATACATGGCGTGAGATTTATGCAGGATAATTCAAAACAAGTGTTCTCAAACGCTCTCTTGGCTGTGGATCACAGCGTCAGAGATTCTGAATGGATTGCTAATTGGTGCCTGACAGGCAATCCCATACAGCAGCCACTCCACAACTTCCCACTTAGAGAAAAATAGGTGACTGTACTGTGTATACACAGTTCCCTTACGGTATGATTACCAATGAGAGAAGGAAAACAAGTTGTGCTGAGAAGGAGCACTTAGGACCACTAGAAAGTGCCAAAAGTACAGAGTGAGAGCCACTGAATACAGAATATTCATTTTAAAACATTAAATTGATACAGGCTTAGAGTGATGACATCTGAGGGGGTGGCTTAGGGGTGGAAGAAGTGCCCATTTGGCTATCAAGGGCTTTAACGCCCAACGAACTCTTCCTGCTACTTTCAAGAGCCGCTGCAGTGATCCTCTATCCATATACTGGTGCAGGACACCTTCCCCATTGCCCACCAGTCCTGCAGATGTCTTCCTACCCAAGTCTGGAAGTGTCAGCAGCAGAAGACTGCACCCTTTCTGTAGGGCAGCACCCCGGGCAAATGAGACACTTAGTGAGCTATTGACAGCCACGGCAGTAATGGGAGGCACAAACCTCTGCTCCCACTCCAAGCTCTGAGGAGAAACAACAGCCATAGGTGGCTTACAAGCCATGGATGCTCCCAGGCACTTGCTCTTCTTCCTTCCAACCCATTCTTCTCCCATTTCTGCCCTGCTCTTCGCCAAGTCTCGCTCCTGGTCCAGTCCCCTGGGTCTGAGAGTTGTCACCCCATCCTTCCATGTCAGCCTGCTTTTCCTCCCATTTTCCTACTAACTTCCACCTTCTGTTTCCATCCTTTCCTTACCTGTGCACCAATGATTAAAGGTTAGCAAAGCTGACACAACAGAAAAGAGTGCTGCAGTAGGAAATGACAGGTGGCCTTTCACAATGCTGCCCACCTGCCAGTTGCGTATTTGCTACAAGTGAAGCTTTGCCAAAAATAAAAAGGATGAAACAATAAGGCTAATTTGTCTAAATATTTAGTAATCCCACAGATATCCATATAGCTATCCATGCTAAAGTAAATCCCCAATAGCTTCTGTGTACATCAGCACTAAATCCAACACAACAGTCCTGCAGACTAATCTTAGCTTACACGACAAAGGGGAGCACGGGTGCTCTCAGGGATCTACACTGGAACAACTGGGACCCTCAGGTGACTGCAAAACACAGAGGTAAGCCAAGCTGGCCACGTATTTTTGGGTTTGTTTGCTTGTTTTCTAGCACAGGTTGTGTGAGTTTGCCTTTCCTTTTCTCCCCCTCCACCAGGGAAATGCACTATTCCTTTAAAAGCTTGTGTTATTTTAGTGCAAAAGGGTCTCTCTCCTCCACTCTGCCTCTCAGGCTTGAGGTTCACACTGCACTGATAGCACTAATCTCTGAAGAACCTTTTCAGGATCAATGATTATAGTACTGCTAGCCCGTTGTTTTGCAGACTTTAAAAAATAAAATAAAATAAAATAAAAATAGACAGCACAATCAGGACACATTCCTTTTCATCTCTGTCTTTCTCATAATTTTCCATGGCAGAGTTCATGTCAAAAATGCTTGGTTTCCACCCTCTGCCCAATTGTGAGCTCTTCAAAGGGAGAGAATAAAAGTTGGAGCCTGAATCCAAGAGCAAATGCTCCTGCAGCCATGTTCAAGCCAGCTTTTGAAGTCTTTCGGCTCACCTCTTGATGCCAGGCAGGCCCCTATTATTACCAATGTTGTTAGCCATTTCAGCTCCATTTCCAGGCCTACATGGACAAGAGAGCAAGGGAGACCCTTTCATGTCAGGCTGTGCAAAGCTGCTTCAGTGTTTGAAGGATGAAAGTCACTCTTGTTTGTTCTTGCTGCGGTGCACAACATTTGGCTTAAAAAATAGAGGATGTTGCCTTTCTTGAAGTGGACCGTGCATTGCTGGACACAATCAACACTAATGGCAGGTCTGCAGTCAGGGTTTTCAGGGCTCTTTTTGGTATTATTTTTTCCCTTAAAGAATGTAAATAGCCAAGTGTAGCAGCAGCAAGATCTTTTTTAATTTAGAAAACTACATTTGTGCAGATGTGAGGGGAGAGAAAGGGGGCTGGGTGGGAACGAGCCATTTCCTTGTGATACAAGTACAGATGAGAGATTATTTTAATGAGGTCCAAGTAATGAGAGCCTTTCATTCAGGGATACTGAGAGGAAAAGCTTTTCTCCTGTCCTAGAAGCAGCCAAAACAAAGCTGACTTATCCCAGACACAGAAGTGATCTGTGAATCCCGCAGAGAGCCTCTGCCTGGCTTCAGTGCACGACCTGGGGTTGGTATGATCCCTCTTCCCACCTTCCAAGGAGAGGTCGGAGGGGGAGGATTAAAACTTCCTCTCTTTGACACTGTATCCTTGACAGGTAGAGCTTTTCATCATGCTATCTTCTTTTCCAGGATCGTTATGTCCTCTCTCAGTCCGTGAGTTTCTACCCACACTTGTGTTTTGAAGGCAACAAGGGAGGGGAGGATAAGGAATAGGGGAAGCAAAAAGAAACCCCCCTGAAGCTGAACATCCTTTACCAGGGAATAAAACCCTGACATTCTGTGGCTGATACCATCCTCCAGCAAAACTGCAGCAAAGAGGTTGCCAAGATAAGAGAACCCCAAGCAAGCAAGCAACTAAATAAATAAGTGCATGAAGAAAGGAAGTTTTTGTTTTGATTTCTTGTTAGTCATGATATTTAGCCTTTTATCGCAGCGAAGTTCCCATCCGCCCCCTTCAAATCCGGTGCTATATATTCTTCACCAGTAACAACAACAATGCTAAGGAGCCTGAGAGCAGGGAACGGGCGGTCAAATGTACTTCTTGGGCCAGCTGTGTTTAGTTTTCAGATGCCCATGTGTTCCTTGTTAGGCTGTCTTCCAGCCCTCCTCTGCCTTCTTTTCTATTCTTCACAGTCCAAAACTATGAACCAATTACAGACCACAGAGTCAGCTATTTACCCCCTCCTGCCTTTACACAGCTATTTCCTGCCTGCTATCAGCAAAGTTAGACAAAGATGACAACAAGCCCAAGGTTTTTACCATAAGTCGAACCATAAGTGGGGACCTGAAACACCCTAAAGCTGTTATATTTTATGTAGGGGAAAATTTGAAAAGGATTATCTGAGGAAAGCAATCAGCTCCAGACTGAAATCTATCTCACTGGTGTTTATATGATAAAATAATTGCCATTTAGGCCTCTATCACACTTGGAATATGAATCATATGTCTGGAGGGCTCTCCTGCAGAGGTTCGGGGGCAGAGCTTCCTTCTTCACCATAGTAGCCTCTCTGGAGGTGCACATGGGTCTCCGGGCCAAAGAAAACAGTTGTGATTACAGAGTGATAGAGGCAGCCACATGCTGATTCAAAGACCTATAATCTTCTCCCCTTCCACCCTCCCCCTCCCAAAAGCAACAAGTCTGTAAAACTCATTCACTTGCCAGAGGCTGTTTATTCTGTTTAATGGCCACCTATCACCCCTTCACTCATTCTTTTTAGATTTACTAGACAAGCACAAAGCAAATTAGTGCAAAATGCTTTCAGTCAAGTGTCAGGTGGAATCAGACTTGATGAATACTATACTGCTGAGCTTTATAACTGTAGGAACACATATACCGACAACACTGTCTCCTTCAATTAAAACTATGCTGCCTGTTTTCTGAATCCCTCATAGAATCCTCCCTCCACCCCCCAAAAAAGTCAAACCTATAACTTTTTAATATCTTGTTTTAATAAAGACATTTTGACATGCACAGTGACGGCACAAATGGAGAAATCTCAAATGCTAAAATTTTTATGATGTGTTTCAAAACCTTATTCTTCAAAGGAAATATTCCAGTGACACACTGATCTGCAGCAAAGTGTGGAGATGTTCGAAAATAGCACCCTGTCTGAACCTTGTAATGTAATATTTATAGCATAAATCTTGCTAACTTACCATAGAAATGAGTCTCCATTGTTGCTCATCCATAAATACACAAGGCCAGAGGGGTGGGGGTAAGGTTGGGGCCTGGTTTCTTCCTGACAAGGCAGGGCAGAGGTGTGCTTTCCCCTTAAAGCTAATGGGTGCAGCAGTCCAACACATCA